>NC_132915.1:101304591-101452091 GCF_047675955.1 Chlorocebus sabaeus
AAAAAATTAAACAGAAATCAAAGTGCAGCATAAGAGATTGTTCAGTAAGCCCTCATTGCATGCCAAATGCACAAAAAACTTGCTATGTGAACTACAAGCATGTACAGGTCATGAGATTTTGACATTTAACAAAGTGAATTAAAAGAGAGGAAAATTGAAGATTTACATTAACAATACAAACCTAACCAATACATGGCAGTTCTAGAACAATATTAGGCCATCCTTTTTAGTTATAGAAGAAACAGCAAATACATGTTTGCCTATTTTTAATTATCAGCAGTGTGTTGATATGCATTTTATGAGTTATCTTTTTGCTCTCCTAAATGAATATATTGTCTTAGTATATTATAGTTTTCAAACCTTATTTGCCTCTGAATAGACAACAGATATAATTTTAAATGATGATGGGTTAGTTTTATTATCCGGTTGAAATTATTCTGAAGTATAATTTTAAATGAAAGTGACAGCTTTAAAGTGTTTTGGGGAAGAAATTAAAGTTGTGTATCTGAGTTAAGGCAACCAAGAGCTCTGTCATGCCATGGATGTAATTCAGGGCATCTAGGAATGAAATCTGTTCTTTAAAGAATTGATGGTAGCTTTAGGTTAGCATATAAAATCAGAGTTGGTGATCAGTTGAGTACTTGGCAGCTTATAGATGTTATGTCATGTGAGTTACACTAGACACAAAGTGTGTACCACTGTGGATAAACAACAACAGGCACAGACTCAAAAGACAGAATCCAAATACAAACAAGCAAGGTGCCAACTTCCTTTTCCCCCTTCCCCAAGAAGACTTGTAACTAGTGTAGGGAACCTGTTTTTAAGCAGAGTTACAGAGGTTAATTGGGCTGGGATGTTTTAGATTATGTTACACGTTAATGAAAATGCTGATTTTCAGCTGTCATGACTCCAGTGCTTTTTATACCATGATAATTATTTTAAAACTTTGTCTTCTGTGTTGTTGAAAACATCTTGGCAGAAAGCCTGTGTGACCTGATTAAACCTATGAATTGTCAGCTGTGATCTATAGTACTCAGAAGAGGTTGCTGACTGGGCATCACTTAGGAAGTTCTTGATTTAAAAGCAAAATTAGATTGAGACTACTGTACCCAGAACTGTATTGCCATGTCAATGGCACATTTTTAATACTGTATTTAGTATCCTCATTTTATAGTTTGCTAGCAATCACTTAACAATATTCATTTAATAATATATGTATTTAAGTATAGCTAATTGCCTCATAATGTATGTATTCCTCTTCTGAAATCACATGATGGAAAAGCTCATCTAATCTTATTTATTTTTCAATTTTCAATTGCAGTTTGTGAATTATTTTAAGGGAATTTTAATTCTGTTTCTCCAACTGTACAGAGAGACAGAATGACCACCTTTGGATGAGTTTGTTTTATATCCCTGTAATTATTTTCTTTCTTTCTTAAAACCTTCCATTTTTTTACCTTCTTCCCATTTTATGCTTAAATTATCTAAATCTGGGAAGCTTGGATGATTAAAATATTCAAGGAAGCCAGGGTTACCTTTTTCTAAGGGTCTATCTGTGGTAAACTGAGGTGGTTGGGGGATATTTAAAATTCTAGGGTGCATGTAAACATTATCTTGAAAATAATTTTCATACTTATTCAAACTTATTGATCAAATGTGAACAATGAAGTTCTCAGCATGAATTGTAGTACACTGATGTTGTTTGATCATTTTCTCAGATAAACAAAATACTCACACTATTTGTCCTCTGTTTCTCGCTTCTTCTCTCTCTGTCTCTCTCTCTCTTTCCTTGAAGGTCTCAGCATCAGAGGAGCCCAGGAGGAGGACCCTCCCGATCCCCAGCTAATGAGACTGGACAATATGCTTTTGGCAGAAGGGGTTTCAGGTCCTGAGAAAGGTGGGGGATCGGCGGCAGCAGCTGCAGCCGCGGCAGCCTCTGGAGGTTCTTCAGATAACTCTATTGAACACTCAGATTACAGAGCCAAATTGACCCAGATCAGACAAATCTATCACACAGAACTGGAGAAATATGAACAGGTCAGCAGCCGCCACTCTCATAGTCCTACACAAACCCTCTGTTGCTCTTCTATTAGACCATGCTAACCAATTCTGAGGGCTGTGAGGGGTAGGTGTTAACACAAATTACAAAATAAATAAGGTCAATGCAAAAATCCAAGTGAATTGTTGGATTCATGAAATGAAGACCCTTTGAGATTTTGGAGGTGGAGCTCTACCTATTTTATCTCATCTACTTGTTTTAGTTTTATTCATTCCTCACATTCACGTGCCCTTATTACCACACCTGCAGTCATTCTTCCCTCTCACCTCACCACTTGGTGCTCTTCAAAGCTCTGTATAATTAACATTTATGCACTAGCCTTGTTCATAAGCTTTAATCACTTTTGAAGGGAAGCATTGCACAGTGAGCTTTTCCCTCCTATGCTGTGAGCTCCAGAATCCTCCTGGGAATTAATTCTTATGGATTGTGCCAGACTATAGGGAACTTCACCAAGTAAGCAGGTTCTGGCCTGTTTCTCTGAGTATGAGACTTCCCAAGATAATTATGGGTACCCCAGGACAGGGAGTGTTAGGCAAGGCATTATGTGCTAAATTCCTGATTAGAAAGAGAATATGGGTTAAAAATCCAGTTCTCAGCAATTATATTAACCATACTGAATCTAAGGTAACTTTGATTTTAAGTTGCATCATTATTTTATGTACCACCAAGAAAAAATTAATACTGCTAGTTTAACTATAAAATATTACTATTATAGAATGCTTTCACATTTCAGAGATGTTAAAATGTAGGGAAAAACAAGTGAGTCTTAGACTTAATGTAATAAAGTAAAATATTGGTGGGTCTTTTTTACACATATTTTAGTTACTAGTTTAATGCTGAAAAGCTGTCAAGTTGGAGGAATTCTCATTTGATAAGATTTGTCATTTGGAAGATAATTTTAAAAACATATTATTATGGAACATTTTATAACACATGTACACAAAAATAATGAGAATAGTATTAGACTGAACCCTATGAAATTGCTAAGTTTTGAGGTCAGAAACAGTTGAATATGGTAATTTCATAGAGTTCAACCCCAAATAAGGAATCAGCTACTTTTTACGCAGATAAAGTTATCAACATTTTGCCACTCTTATTTTGTGTACCCAGCCCCAATTTGGTAGAGTATTTTAAAGCAAGTCTTAGACATCCTATAATTTCACCCATGAGTATTTCACTATGTAGGCAAGTACTTTTTAAAGTCCACACACTTTAGTGTGAAATGGGAGTCCTGGTGAGTTTTGTGTGTGTTTGTGTGTGTTTTAAAGACTTTTTTAAAGAGCAGTTTTAAGTTCACAAGACCAATTTGAGAGGAAAGAAGAGAGATATCACGTATACCCCCTTTCCTCACACATGCATAGTCTCTCCCATTATCAGCATCCCCTACCAGAGGGGTTCATTTGTTAAAATTGATTAACCTACATTGACACATCATTATCACCCAAAATCCATAGTTTACATTAGGGTTTACTCTTGGTATTGTGCACTCTATGGATTTGGATAAATTTATGATGGCACGTACCCATCATTATAGGCTCATACAGAGTATTTTCACTGCCCTAAAGATCCTCTGTGCTATTCATCCCTCTCTTTTATTCTTTCCTCCCCACTGATCCCTGGCAACCCCTGATCAGTTTTAATACTGATTTTTTTTCCTCTATGTTCCTTGTATAGTTTCAGTTGAATATGTCGTTGTATTTTTTTCACATTGCCTTTTCTAATATTCTGGATACAATGGTTTTAAGCAAATGCTGAATCCTATCCCAGAGGTGAGTGTGTTTTGAGGGAGAGTAGAAAAATTTGTATATCTTTTAAGTTAAACTGTAATGTAAATTAATATATTATAAGATGTTTTCTATTTTTGGAATAGGATTTTCTGGGATCTAAAACTGTATGTCTAGTCTCATTTGTAAGAATAACTTTTGGTGGAAAATGTACAAATAAGAATTTTGGAAAAATTATCGTGTGTATGTATGTATGTAAAAAAAAATCCCACTTTCTGATTTGACATATGAATAATTGAGAGTAAACAAAATAAGTCATGGTTGAAAAGGTTGCCCCTGAGCATAAACAGTAGAAAATGACTCTTATTTGTAGTATATTCCTAATTGTATAACTTTATGCTAAAATAACCATACCTACTTACTAGATAAACATCACCAGTCACCTTGCATGGAAAGAGATATAATATTAGAGGCCAAATGGCCCGAGTTTTTTGGCTGAGGAATTACTACCTCCTGCCATGTGTCTTCACACCTGCCTCCTTACTTCTCCATACAACCCTGGTGGAAGTTGTGTGAAGCTGGTGTCAGTCAATGACAAGGTCCTGAGTCTCATTGTTTTAGAAATATCCTACAAAATTTTCCATGAGATTTTAGGTAACTTTAGCCCCAGCTGATAACAGCATCAAATCACCAGAGTTTTTTGTTGTTGTTTTGTTTTGTTTTGGCTTTTAAAATATACATGTATATGCATGTTCTTCATACATTTATCTCTTTTTTTTTAATTGAAGATCAAATTGGGAAGCACTGAGTTTAAAAATGTATTCAGGAATTATTTCTGGATATAATCAGTAGCCTAATAACAATCTAAATATATAGTTCCTTTTTTGTTTTAATACTTCAGATGGAAAAATAGAGATACATAAAATCTGTACAGTAGGGACAAATGAATAGATGGGGTATGATGACTAGTTGGCAGATTCAGCAGAATTTTAATTTACAAATTTTCTCCTGTAGGTTTGGAATTGTTTTAGAAGTGATGTAGCAGCATTTAATTCTTTTAAGTTGTCTTGGGGGCTGGTTTTTATAGCTCTTGTGACTGTTGTTCTCCTAAATTATTAGGATCGGTGCATTTTGACCCAAAACGGTCAACTTTTCCTTTCAATTCTTTAGGGTACAAGGGCTTTATCTGGATGGTCCTTTCAGAGACATGCTTTGGTGTTACAAGAAGGGCTAAACAGAGCTAAGAAGGAATAGGACTTCTAAAATAAATAGTATTGTAATTTCCATTTTATAGAGGAGAAAATGAGACTCAGAGAGGGTAAGTGATTTGTCCAATGTCGCACATCTAGTTAGTGTCAGAATCAGATGTTGAAATCAGTTTCTGAAAATATGTCTTCCTTTTTCATTGAATTGTGCTGTTACCCATGTAGAACTGGAAAATAATTCAGGTACATTCTGGTTTTCTCTGATTTTCCCATGTTGGTTTGCATTTGAAATGGGAATCGAGCAGATGGAAAAACAACTTTTTTTTTTTTTTTTTTTTTTAAGACAGAGGCTCACTCTGTCGCCCAGGCTGGAGTGCAGTGGTGCGATCTCAGCTCACTGCAACCTCTACCTCCCAGGTTCAAGCGATTCTCCTGCCTCAGCTTCCTGATCAGGTAGCTGGGATTACAGGTACCCACCACCACACCTGTCTAATTTTTTTTTTTTTTTTTTTTTGTATTTTTGGTAGAGACAGGGTTTCACCATCTTGGCCAGGCTGGTCTTGAACTCCTGACCTCATGATCCACCTGGTGTGGACTCCCAAAGTGCTGGGATTACAGGTGTGAGCCACCATGCCCAGCCAAAAACAACTATTTTAATCACTTTCCAGAAATTATATTTTTCCTCCTAAAAGTGAACATGGGTACTCTGAGTAACAGAAAGCTTAATAGTAAATAGGAAGAACATATATGTTAAGACAAAGGCTTCAACAGAAAATTGTGTTGAGTCTTTTAGAAATAAACTACATTGGAATCTTAAGAGTTATTCACTCTACTGTGTTTCACAATGAAGCTGTAATGAAAATGTATCTGAAGCCTGTTTAGATTTAGATTGCCATAAAATTAACAAACATCACCACTGCAGTAAATTAAAGTACCTCATAAGCACAGCCACATTTACAAAGCTAAGCAGACAGACTAGAGCTACAGTTTGAGCAAAATTAAATCCAAGCTGCAAGGCTCAGTTTTATGTATATGTTTTAGAGATGGTATTGTCTTCAAAATCCTTTTTTCCCTCCAGAAAATTGTTCTTTTATCATATGTCTCTATTACATAGGCTCAGATTTAATGATTCTTGATGATAACCATCTAAAAATTCACTTATAAACACTTTTGAAATATTAGGCATGGGATATATGTTAGGGTAAGGTTCTTGAATATTACTGCCACCCAAAAGGAAACAAAACTATTTTATTTTCTTCTTGTTGATTCTAACACCCAGCAGGAATATGAAAATTTTCCAAAGCTTGCGGCAAACTGTCCTGTAATACTTCATCTTGGGTACAGTGCCTCGCTTTTTAGCTAAGAGACAAACCTAGTTGCTTCTCTGTCTTCTTGTTGATTAGCTACAGCTTTTGAAAAATGCCTTTACTGTACCTTGCAAATATGTTCTTATGGTTAAAGGACCACTGTTAGAATAGGTGAGTTCCTAGAACTTAAGCCAAGGTTCCTGGGAAGCCTTGTTTTTAAGAAGTACAAGACTTCTATTGAACTGGTCTTTCTTGGTTCCTCCACCACCCTACCAAAAGGAAATGGACACATTGGTTTTTGCAAATGAAATTTGACTTCAAGATTTCTTCTCAGTTAAAAAGGAAAAGATATATAATGCTCTATGCAGCTCTCCCACTTTGCTTGTACCAGAAGAAATGCTTGTACACAGGCAATTCACTCATAATTTATAGCTGCTATAATAGAGATGACATATTGAAAGCTATCTACTATAATTATATTGAAATACATTTTTTGCTGAAGGCAAAAGTGTTGTCAGGGTCCCAACCCTTCCCAAGCATCTGGGAACCTGCTTTCTGAGTTCACAGACGTCATTTGAACTCACCCCAAATCAGGCAAAAAGCACTAGAACCAAGGAATACACTGAATGTGCTCAGGACCAATCAGGTAGCATTTGGCTACCAGAGGACTTACAGATTGCAGGGGGAATGGAGAATGGGTGAAAATGTAAACCACTGTAAAAGCATGTCCTTGTGCTTTTTGAGATCTCTACATTATATGCTTAGGTTTGCTGGCAAAATAGCTTTTGCTTGTGAAGGATTTTATTTTTATCAAATTTTAAAATGCTGACGTTTTCACATTAGAGATTGTGTAGCCTGTAAACTCCTAATTCCATTTTGCTATTTCTTCTTAATAGTTAAGCAGGATAGACAAAAGAATACCACTTGATTTCATGTTCCAAAGCAAGGATTTGTCATTCATTATTCCAAGGGAAGAGTTTTACTTCCTGTTGACTTTCATGCCTGGCCTTTTCCTTGCCTGGAAGGAGGGTTTGGTTTGTTCCCTTTTTTTCCTTCGAGTTACTAGTTTATTGGCTCTGTGTGCCAGTTGTATTTATGACCACAAGCTTGATTAATATAATGAATTGTTTTATTTAATACATTTGAATACTCTTTTTTTCAACTTCTTTGGAAGCAGTTTTTCTACTTATTGAGGCAATGAGAAGGCAGAACTATATTAGATAGTGTGGACTTGCTTGCAGAGTAATGACATAAAAATAGTATGAATTTCATAAAATTACCATTTTCATTGTCATCAATAATAACTGTCATTTATTGAGTATTAATTATGCTCCAGACTCTGTGCAAAGAACTTTAACATACATTATATAATATAATCCTTACAAAACCCTCATGAGATAGGTCCTTAAACCATGTAATTAGGTAAGAAGTATTGAGGTACAACAGCTATTTCATCTTTGTGCCTATTCCTTAGGCATATTGGTCTCATTCTAGTTGGCTTAGAACCTTTAAATGCAGACTTTTAACCCAAAACAAGAAAAATTTGTTGATTTAATAAGCATTCGGTAAATACAAAATCTACCATATTCGACTAGAGTTACTCGTGAGGCTGGCAAGACATTTGGAAAATAGTTGCAGTGCAAATTTGAGGGGCATCTACTTTTTAAAAGAGATTTATTCTTTCTTGTCAAAAGTGGTTTTTAGAATATTATGGTCTGTTTACAGTTAGCTTCTCTTGATGGTTACAGAAAACCAATTCAGTTTTTAGATCTGATCACTGATCATTATAAAACTTCCCCCAAAATCAGTGCTTGCCCACTGTCTATTTTATAGTTTTACTTCCACAATATAAACTTAAAGGCAAAAAAGAGGTTGAGTCTTGAATCCACAATGAAAAAAGCCCCACCACAAAATAAGGAAAACACTGAAAACTTTAATTTTGTGTGTAAACCAAATATGTGCAGATATTGAGGAGACAGTTTTGCCAGCCAAAAATATCATTAAAATGTTATTGAGAATCCAAATATTTTAAATCCTCAATTATTACTTGGTTTGGATTTTTAAGGAGAAAGGAAAAAAATGGGAAAGACAAAGACTCATAATAAAAACTGATTGAAAATGCTTTTAACAGATGAAATCTTCCATGCCTTATGTTAACTGTTATTGCAGTGTATGTTTTAAACACATAAACAAAAATGCATCCTAGGTAGTTTTCAACAGCTGGATTAAAAGAAAAAAGCTTCTGCCAGTACTTCTAATCAGAAAATTCAAGGCATAGTTTTATTTCCCAAATACTGCAATTAACCATAGTATATCTGTATTTATATTATGGACATTAACCAGAAAGCTTGTAACTGACTGTTTCACTTGGAAAACATAAGGCAAGGAAAAATTTCTCCAAATGTCTATTTTAATATATCTTATAGACATGATGTAAGATATGATACATGTTTGAAATGAGCATTCTATATTATAAATAGCATCAATGTTAATATGTGGTTGGGTGGCCCTTTGAAACAACTGCAATCATTTGATCATTCTTACTGTGTTTATATGTTTAAAAAATGTATGCCTTTTAAGGAGCTAGGTGATGAGGCAGTACTGTTCTCTGCTCTGAACCTGGTACAGATGATGCTGAAATGAGGCTGTAATTTACTTTCAGTGGTAAAAAGGAAAAAAATCACTTTGCCTAAAGTGTATGCATCTTTCTTAAGGGTGTACCCAGATTTTAATTATCTAAATGTAAATACTTAACGAATTTTACTTAGAGTAATGAGCTAAAGTGCACACTACATAAATGAGATGTTCTAATTAATCATGTATGAACTACTGGTTTAAAGAAAAGCTATGTGAATTCTGTGAATGTTGGGCTATTGCCAAATTGCTCATCAGCATTTGCATTCATAGATGGCTTCACTTAATAAGTCTTGAGACATTCAGCAAATGTTTTAGCAAATTATGAGTTTTTAGATGCAGAAACTTTTTTGCTTTTAACCCTTTTTTCTCGTATAAGTCTTTGGCTGCTCTTTAGAATCCATAGACAAACACTCATTCTGGAGAGGTTAAAACCCAGCCAGACAAAAACTAAGAAAGCTAATGTATCAGGTGTCATTCACATAGGAGTCTTGAATTATTTATTAAGATATTTGCCCTGGGCCGGGCGCGGTGGCTCAAGCCTGTAATCCCAGCACTTTGGGAGGCCGAGACGGGCGGATCACGAGGTCAGGAGATCGAGACCATCCTGGCTGACACGGTGAAACACCGTCTCTACTAAAAAATAAGAAAAAACTAGCCGGGCGAGGTGGCGAGTGCCTGTAGTCCCAGCTACTTGGGAGGCTGAGGCAGGAGAATGGCGTGAACCCGGGAGGCGGAGCTTGCAGTGAGCTGAGATCCGGCCACTGCACTCCAGCCTGGGTGGCAGAGCGAGACTCCGTCTCAAAAAAAAAAAAAAAAAAAGATATTTGCCCTGTCATAGATATATGTTACCATAATGAGTGAGCTAGGTTTGTTGGAATTAGCAATGTTATGTGTGCACATTAGAAAGGCTTCCATACTCTGGTACAGCAGTTCTCAAACTTTTCAGTCTTAGGACTTAGACTCTTAAAAATTATTGGAGACTTCTGTAAAAGCTTTTGGGTTGGTGGCTTATGTCTATCAATATTTATTATAATAGAAATTAAAACTAGAAAAATTTAAGGTATTTACTAATTATTTTATTTATTTTATTTTTTGAGACAGGGTCTTGCTGTGTCGCCCAGGCTGGAGTACAGTGGCGCGAACATGGCTTACTGCAGCCTCGACCTCCTGGGCTCAAGTGATTCTCCTACCTCAGCCTCCTGAGTAGCTGGGACCACAGGTGTGCATCACTGTGCCCAGCTAATTTTTAATAATTTCCTATAGAGATGGGGTCTCACTGTTGCCCAGGCTGGTCTTGTACTTCTGGGCTCAAACAATCCTCCTGCCTCAGCCTCTTGAAGGGCTAGGATTACAGGTGTAAACCACTGCACCCAGCCTATTTTATTTTATTTTAGAGACAAATTCTCACTCTGTCGCTCAGGCTAGAGTGCAGTGGTATGATAATAGCTGACTTCAGCCTTGATCTTCTGGGCTCAAGCAATCCTCCTGCCCCAGCCCCCCCCTAGTATCTGGGACCACAGATGTGTGCTACCATGCCTGGCTAATTTTTAAATTTGTTTTATACAGATGAGATCTTGCTGTGTTGCCCAGGCTGGTCTTGAACTCCTGGGCTCAAGCAGTACTCCCACTTTGCCCCAACAAAGTGCTAGAATTATAGGCATGAGCCACCCTGGCCAGCCCTAATTAATTTAAAAATATCAACAAGCTATTATATGTTAACCTAAATAACTTTTTTAAAAAACGAAAAACCTTAAAATTTAGTGAGAAGAATGGCCTTGCTTTTTCATTTTTGCAAACTCACTGTAGGCTTGATAGAAGTCAGCCTGAGTCTCATATCTGCTTCTACAGTCAACTGTTGTCATATGGTTGAAATATATGAAGAGCATTTGACCTCACACAGATATGTCATTGCAAAAGAGATGTTAATAGCCTTTTCAGATAATTGTGAATACTCTTTTTTGATATTACACCAAAACTTGACAAGTTATAGTTTTGTAAAAGTGTGTTGCAATGAGAAACCTGAAACCATGTCAGTTAACTTTTTGTACTCTGTTTCTTTAAGGTCACTGGTCTGGTTTTCACTTTGAATGTCTCTTGTACCTATGCATGCTTTTGTGACATCATGCGTTGATCATTTGGAAAGTACAGGTTTACTGAATTATGCATATCTTCCAAATTTTGACACATTTCATTATATAATGTCAAAATATCATATTTATGAATATCAACTCTGAACTCATCAGAAAGTCTACTGGGAAACTGTTAAGCTTACAGTGGTGGATGCAAGTTTTTCAAAATTCTGATTTTCACTTGAAAACTCAAATTTTTTAATTGGCATAATTCTCTCAGCTGTTTTCCTTGACATGGAAGGCTCACTTGTTTCATTTTTGAGAGAACATCTGCCAAATACCCAACTCCATATAATCATAATTTTTCATACTTGTTTCCAAGTAAAAATGGTGTTCCATGAAAAAATTGACTTCTGCTCATTACTTAACCATAAAAGTACTCTTTCTCAAGACAGTCCTCCTTCAGTGTGCAATACAAGAGCTTTTTTTGTGTGCTTCCCATTTGACACACACAATATTAAAGACATACTCAAAGGTTTATAGGTAATAAGATGAATAATTTATATTGCTTCATCAAGGACATTCCTAAATCAAATGGGCTTTTATTGTGTTTGTGTGAATGTATGGTGGTGAAAAATTTTTAAATGTATCAAAGATTACCTAGCATAGCATTTCCCAAAGATTTTTTCCTAGCACATTGGTCCACAAGATACCATAGAGCTGTGCTGCTGAATATAGCAACCAGTAGCCACATGTAGCTAATGAGCACTTGAAGTCTGACTAGTCTGAATTGAGATGTGCTGTCAATGTAAAATAACACTAGATTTCAAAGAGTACAAAAAAAGAATGAAATACCTCATTAACAGTTTTCTCCCCTCCCCTCCCCTCCCCTTCCCTCCCCTCCCCTCCCTTCCCCTCCCTTCCCCTCCCTTCCCCTCCCTTCCCTTCTTTCTTTTCTTTCTTTTCTTTCTCTCACTCTGCCACCCAGGCTGGATGCAGTGGCACAATCTCAGCTCTCTATAGCCTCTGCCTCCTACGCTCAAGTGATCTTCCTACCTCAGCCTCCCAAGTAGCTGGGACCATAGGCGTGCCACCATGTCCAGCTAAGTTTTTATATTTTTGTTAGAGACAGGATTTTGCCATGTTGCCCAGGCCAGGTTATTTTTTATATATTGGGTTAAATGAAATATATTGTTAATTAATTTCACCTAATTTTTTGTATTTTATTTTTTAATATGGCTACTGAGAATTTAAAAATTTAATATGTGTCTCACAATGTATTTCTATTGGACAGTATTACTCTAGAGAGAAATTTTTTGGCCACATTTATTTGGGAAAAAGTTGGATATACTGTTTCTCCTTGAAGATTTATTACAAATATTGGGATAGAAATACTGAAGAGTCTTATCCACAAACCTTTTTTAAGATTTTGGTTAACCCAGCATATCCCAAACATACCATATTGTTGGACCATTAGTTAACATTCTATGGAACTAGCTGTAGAACTGTAGAATTTGTTAATCCCTGTTTGGGAATAGTTCTAGTTCAATTATTGTTGTTTTACTCATGAGAATACTGAAGGGTAGAGTTGGCCACATTATATAACTTGGAAATTATATAAACATCTCCTTAGGGAAAGTTCAAGAAAAAGATAAATATATATATATATATATATTTTTACTGGTAGGGTGACCACTTGTTTCTAATTTGGCATAAAATTGTTTAAATTGATAATATAGGCTGGGCATGGTGGCTCATGCCTGTAATCCCAGCACTTTGGGAGGCCGAGGCGGGCGGATCACTTGAGGTCAGGAGTTTGAGACCAGCCTGGCCAACATGGTAAAAGCTTGTCTCTACCAAAAATACAAAAATTAGCTGGGCGCAGTGGCTGACACCTGTAACCCCAGCACTTTGGGAGGCCGAGGTGGGGAGATCATGAGGTCAGGAGATCGAGACCATCCTGGCTAAAACAGTGAAGCCCTGTCTCTACTAAAAATACAAAAAATTAGCCGGGCATGGTGGCGGGTGCCTGTGGTCCCAGCTACTCAGGAGGCTGAGGCAGGAGAATGGTGTGAACCCAGGAGGCGGAGCTTGCAGTGAGCCAAGATCGCACCCCTGCACTCCACCCTGGGCGACAGAGCAAGGCTCCATCTCAAAAAAAAAAAAAAAAAAAAAAAAAATTAGCTGGGCACAGTGGCATATGCCTGTAATTCCAGCTACTCGGAAGGCTGAGGCATGGGAATCACTCAAACTCGGAAAGCGGAGGTTGCAGTGAACCAAGATCGTGCCACTGCACTCCAGCCTGGGCAGCAGAATGAAAACTGTCTCAAAATAAATAAATAGGCCATGTACTGTTTATTACAGGCTCACGCCTATAATCCCAGTACTGTGGGAGGCTGAGGCAGGTAAATCGCTTGAGGTCAGGAGTTCGAGACCAACCTGACCAACATGGTGAAACCCTATCTCTACTAAAAATACAAAAAAAAATTACCCGGGCGTGGTGACACACGCCTGTAATCCCAGCTACTTGGGAGGCTGAGGCAGGAGAATAGCTTGAACTTGGGAGGCAGAGATTGCAGTGAGCCAAGATCGTGCCATTGCATTACAGCCTGGACAACAAGAGCTAAACTCCATCTCAAAAAAAAATAATAATAAAATAAATTGATAATATAGTGGGGAAGATCTTAAATTTATTTTTTTAAATCTTGGTTTCTGCCTTCAACTTCTGGTTTTAGTCTACAATATTGCTTAATGTTTTACTATGTCATATCCTAGGATAATGATTACTAACCTTTTAAAATTATAGACTGAGAATCTGAAAAGAAAACAAAAACTTCACAGATTCATCAGAATTATTAATATTCACACAACTTGTGTAGGATTTCAGGAGGTCATTGACCTTCTAAACCTATCCATTGACTGCAGATTAAGAATTCTTTTCTTATGGTTCAGGGATAATGAATTTATGGTTATTGACCAACATAACTCTCACTCTTGAATGGTAGTATTAAAAAGCCCACCAATTTGTAGATGTTTATTAGATATGTATATTGCATAATTCTACACTCTGAAGAATCCTGTATCATATAGTGTCACCACTCGCAAGGAATGTAATATTTCCTACGGCTTAAAACATTTTTGAAAAAACTTTACATAGTAAGACTCATTTTACCTTATCTTAGAAATATTTATGGAAAGCTCTGTAAAAGCGTAGAGTAAGTGAAATACACAGTGTACGGGAAAGGTTAGTCCTCCAATGAGCAGTTAGAAAAACCATCGTGTGCTATATGTAAGCAGTGTTCAGGATATCTGTAGGGAAGTGGACATTATCATAACTTCCAAACACATCTTGCATTAATCAGTGATTGTTCTGTCTGCTCACTCTGTCAGGGACACCCGTGCAGTAAGATGCAGAATTTCCCATCCTGCGTTTTTAAGAAAAATGCCAGAAGAGACTCTTCTTCTTCAGGAGTATAAACTGATGCTTTATTTACCAGGGCAGTACCAGATTTCAGTGTAGGCCCAGTTATACAGATTTATAAATCAAAGAGAATATAGATGAAGTTGGATGCAGTGGCACACACCTGTAATCCTAGCAGCTCAGGAGGCTGAGGTGGGAGGATCTCTTTAGACCAAGAGTTTGAGACAAGTCTGAGCAACATAGCAAGACCCTGACTCTAAAAAAAGATTTAAAAATTAGCTGGGGGCTAGGCGCGAGGGCTCACGCCTGTAATCCTAGCACTTTGGGAAGCTGAGGCGAGCAGATTGTCAGAGCTCAGGAGTTTGAGATCAGCCTGGGCAGCATGGTGAAACCCCATCTCGACTAAAAGAAATTAGCTGGGTGTGGTGATGTGCACCTGTAGGCCCAGCTACTTGGGAGGCTGAGGCAGGAGAATTGCTTGAACTTGGGAGGCGGAGGTTGCAGTGAGCCGAGATTGTACCACTGCACTCCAGCACGCCAGCCTGGGTAACAGAGTGAGACTCCGTCTCTACAAAAAATAAATAAATAAATAATTAGTTGGGTATGGTGGCACATGCCTATCATCACAGCTACTTGGGATGCTGAGATGGGAGGATTGCTTGAGCCCAGGAGCTTGAGGCTGCAATGAACTATGATCATACCACTGCACTCCAGCCTAGGTGACAGAGTGAGACTCTGAATTTTAGGGGAAACGTGTGTGTGTGTATGTGTGTGTATGTACTGAAAGAGACAATGTCTGAGGATTGTTAACTAAAAAGTTTGAGACCCAAATCTGATCCTTATTTTCTGTTGGACATCTCTTGAAGAGTTGAGCTGCTATACAGAGATGGCTTATATCCACTAAAGGCCTGCACTACAGCTAAATTGTAATAGATCATTGGAATGCTTGGCATGCAAGGCCCTTTATGTGCTAATTCAAGCCTGAATCCTTTTTGCTTCTTTACATATTATCTGTATTCCTACTTGCCATATTCTGAACTTGCAACATACTGTTATTTCTAGTGCCTGGAATTCCTCCTGACTTCCATCTTTATCTACCTTTCAAAGATGCTACCTATTCTTTAAAGCTCAATCCATGAAGCCTACAGATGAGAATATTCCTTCCTTGGAACTTATTAATATCTTCCTGTTAGTCTTTGCACTGAATTAGTTTTTTATATATTTTTTCTTACCAAAGGCCAGGCCTGCATCTTACTCATTTCTATGTTCCTTACAGCACTGGCAAGAGTTTGAACTTTGTAGTTGTTCAGTAAGCATTTGTTGACTAAATGTAAAACCCCAGAGAAAATAGGTGGTACTTAGTATTAACAATTAACACATATTTTTATTTGTATATGGGAATTGGTAGGGAGCATCCTCGAATGGGAAAACATCATTTTGGAACTGGACAGGGGTGGGTGGGAAGAGCAGCTGAATGCTATCTCCCTTGCACATCTGACCATGCACAGTTTCAGAATTCTTGCTGCTTTAACTACTATTACTACCATTTTAAAAGTGTCTTAGTTTTCTTTTACCCTACACACTGTATAATGCTATTGGTGATTGCAAATGAGGTGTAAATTCAGATGAGTTAATCTCTTTATGTGATAATATAAAATATCAGTTTCCAAAGGAGTGATTTTTTTTCCCCATTACAGGCATGTAATGAATTTACTACACATGTGATGAACCTTCTCCGAGAACAGAGTAGAACACGTCCCATTTCTCCAAAAGAAATTGAAAGAATGGTGGGCATCATCCATCGAAAATTTAGTTCTATTCAAATGCAACTCAAACAAAGCACTTGTGAAGCAGTTATGATTTTAAGATCAAGGTTCCTCGATGCCAGGTATGTGAAGCCATAAATCTATTGCATGGCTTTCCCCCGTCTTTCACTCCTTGTATATTCTTTTCTGTAAAACTGACCCGTTGGTCTTAGATTCTTTTGGCCATATGAGCTCTTTTGTGCAATGGACAGGTAATTCAACTCATGGTGCCTGTGCTGTCAAGCTTTCCTGTCTGGGAATGGTAGTGTAGTGTGGGTTAGTTGCCAGTTTAGTGACTCAGGAAATGAATAGGATTGGCGTCTCTGCTGATGGCTTTAGGAATATGTAGCCTTTCCATTCTGATGCTAAAAAGTGTTTTTAAGGATAGTTTTCTGCATATAACTATTTTAACAAGGGGTATTTTCTAAGAGTTTCTTAATGTTACACTGCTTGTGCATATTATCGGAAAATACTTGGAGATATTGATACTCCTAAAAAGGAAGAGGCATTTCAGTTAATAGCAGTTACCACAAAACTCCAAAGTCTGTATATCCAAATCAAGAAAGAAAGCCTATCATTTTTCCTGTAAGGATGAAAATTTCCCTTTATCCGAAGCTTTCCCCAAGTTTCACAGGAGTTAGGTAATATATTGTATATGGTAATAAATTGTATGTGGTGACCTACTGAGTGACAGAAGAATTGTCAATGTCCTAGTGTACGCTGCCTCTGTAGGGATGCCTCTCGGGGCATTGCCAAAGCTTATGATCAATCTGCAGCTTTGGAAAGGAGTTTCTGTTTTGCTTTTCTTTCTTCTCCCATGGAATCTGACAGAGGTGATAATTATCATCCAAATCTCACAATATTAAAGGAAATGACTAAGATAGCTTCTCAACTGGAAAACAAAGCGTGTGGAGCATTTTCAGTGTTTTTCCTGTTAGCTCTTTCTTTCCGTCTCAGTTCCTGTCCATCCTTTTGTACGTGAACCAGCACAGTACCTACTAGTCTCCCTGTCTCCAGTCCTACTGCCCTCCAGCCCATCCTCCATATCCCTTGTTTGTTTCTATAACATCACTGTGCTACTCTGATTGCTTTGCTTAAAAACCACGGTAGTTTTCCAATGCTGGATATATGCATACTTCACATATACACTCCTTATCCTGACATTTAAGGCCTGTCCCTGTCTGCATTGCTTCTTTGTTGTTGTGAAGATTTTATTATTCTTTTTTCTATTTAAAAAATGCCAAGCTCACTATGGAAAGTTTGGAAAATATATGGAATAAAAGGATAAAGGATAAAAGTTAACCTCATTTTTATTACCTAAAGAAAAAAAAATCACTATAAATGTTTTACAGTATTCTCTCTCTTTTTGTTTGGGGGCTTTTTAAAAGAAATATTTCTGTGATAGGTCAATTTACACAGTCTGGTCTGCTTTTTAAAAAATTTACCATGAATACGTAAACATTTCCATGTAGTATAAGCTCTAATTATAAATAGCATTTTAACAATTGAAGTTACCAAATGTATATAAAATAAATAATGTCCTTAGCATTCTCTTATTTTTGAGCATTTAATTTGTCTCCATTAATTATTCTTTTTCTTTTCTTTTCTCTGTTTTTTATTTTTGAGAGAAGGTCTCATTCTGTCACCCAGGCTGGTGTGCAGTAAATGATGCTCTCATGGCTCGCTATAGCCTCAACTTCCCAGGCTCAAGTGATCTTCCTGCCTCTGCCTCCCGAGTAGCTGGGAGGCATGTGTCACCATGCTCGGATAATTTTTGTATTTTTTGTAGAGATGGTGTTTCACCATGTTCCCCAGGCTGGTCTTGAACTCCTGAGCTCAAGCTGTCCTGCTTCCCAAAGTGCTGGGATTACAGGCAGGAGCCACCATGCCCAGCCAACTATTAATTTTCGTATAATTTCTTCCTTTCTTCCCTCCACAAATATTTATTGGTACTGAGGATATATTGGTAAACAAGACAGGTTAACATACTTGCCCCAATTGAGCTTATATTCTACTTAAGGAAACAGACAGTAAACAAGTGGACAAATATGCCATAACACTGTATTTAATAATGTAATGAAATGTAATAGGGTGGTAAGTGGTATGCAGAAAAATAAAGCAAGTCAAGGGGAGAGAAAATGTAGAGGGTACTATTTTAGATAGATTTTTATTGAAACTAACATTTTAATGAAAATCTTCATGGATTAAACCTTTTTGGTCTTTAGGATTATTTCCTAAGGATCAATTCTTAGAAATGGAATTATTAGATCAGAGTTTGAACATTTTCAGTGTTCTTATTTATATATCACTAAATTGTTCTTTCCTGTATTTCTTCCAAAAATGAAATGCTTCATGGAATTATGTTTCTACTGCTTAGAATTCGTTCTTTTCCTAAGTCTAACCACTTACTTCCCTGGCTCCCACAACAAACCGTCTCTCTAAGCTGGTTACCAGTAATGAGTCATCATCTGTGAGGGTATCTGGAATGGAGCCCGGAATGGAACCAGTGCTTGTACTTGTTGGATCTAGTGAGATTTTGCTCATCGTTCCAGGTCTGGTCTAAATGCTCGCTTTTCTGAAAATCCACCTTAATCACCCCACTGAACTAGCCCTTCCTTCCCTTCAACACTTATACTATGTTTATACAACTATTCAGACCGAACTTCCTGTAGACTCCCTTTTCTTGTAGTTTTTCATGAACATTTCTTCTCTCCCTTAGTAAGCCACAGTGTCATTGAAAGCAACAGCCAAGACTTACACATTTGCATTCCCCACAATTCTAGCAAATGACTTATATGTTAGAGGCTACCAAAAATAATTTATTGACTGGCCAGATGAATGAATAATTCCACTTAATACTTTGTAACAGCTCAAATCAGGGTTAGAGAGGTAGTATCAGAAGACAAAAAACATTTTAAAATTATTTGTCAAATTTGAACATTTTATTAAAAAGCCTAACGTAACAA
The DNA here is from genome assembly GCF_047675955.1 of Chlorocebus sabaeus. Lineage (NCBI taxonomy): Eukaryota > Metazoa > Chordata > Mammalia > Primates > Cercopithecidae > Chlorocebus > Chlorocebus sabaeus. Next base: position 101,323,785 of record NC_132915.1, read on the forward strand.
AGATAGTAAAACATATGCCTGATAGAAAGGAATATTTTCTAACATAATTGCTCTCCTTATTTCTGCTGATGCTTTCCCATTGTCAACATGCATGCTTATTTTTTAAATAACTGCATTCATAATGTATACACCTAAATAATTTATTTTTCTTCCATGAAGAGAAAGTATATTAACAGCCTAGAGTGAGCAGAGCCAGAATGAGAGAGTGGCAGAGCTTGGAGCAGAGTCTTTTCTCCCGCAGAGATTGCTGTTAGTAATGTTGTGATGCTGATGGGACACAGGCCTGGACTGATGTGCCACTGCACACAGGCCTGAGGCATAGCCATTTAGAGTGTGGTGAACCCTGGGGGAGTGAAACTGAGGGGAAATGCTTAATGGGCATTTTCTACAGGATGTTTTCTAAAAAATAAATAACGTGTAAGACCAAGTTCTCTCCTGTGCCTTCGAGTGAATGCAAATACTGAGCTTTGGTTCCATCTATTCTTGTAGTGCCTCCCAGCAAGCCCTCTGCACTGAGAAGGCAAGGGGCTCTGCTCTAGGCAAACATGCTCAGTCGGATATATGATTCCCTTGCTCACTCTGACTTCCCATGCTCATGTTTTCTTCATAATTGGAGCAGACGAAGCATGCACCAATGCAAAACATTTAAGAATAAATTTGTGTGGGTCTGTCTCCTCTTCCAGGAGAAGTGCTGTAGTTTGGACACAGCCAGAATGTCCAGTGAGCTATTCTGTTTGTTCTCTGAGGTGTTTTGATGTTTGTTAAAAACCACCCCTGGGCAAAAGTGATGTGAGCCAAACTTCTCTTTGCTTTCCTAGACATATTTCTTTTTGATCCTCCTTTCACACATCCCTATTTCCCAAAGAGATGCACTTGTGTCATCTATTCCCATCTACCCTGGGCCTTGCTCCTGGGCTCCATGTTTTATACTAGGAGTCACAGACTCACATGCTTACATATAGTGGAATTGAGTAGAGTGGCTGGATCAGGGATACAGGGAGGGACAAGGAGGGTTAGAGCAGGCAGGTGCGTATCTAAGGGGGCACTATTACTCAGCTTTAGCCTAGAGCTGCCTTCTAAGAATGTGGGCCCAGTATGACTGATATCCCAATTTTTCATAAGAAGTCAGAAACCTAGATTTTTATGAGCAAGTAATTACTGTGTGGTCTCAACAAATAATGTCTATGGGTCAGATAATGCCCGTAAATTTGGCATTTTCAGTATCTAGTCTAGACCTTACCCATGCACCTACTCATCAGAGTGTACCTCTTCAACGTACTCTCACCTTGGGACCTTGTCTTTCTTTTCAAGCAACACATGACTCCTGCAAAAATGCTAACTGTCCTTCTTTTTGGTGTATTTGTCCTCGTTCCCTTCCTTCCCTGTCTTCCCTTACCACCTTCCCATCCAGTTCATCATCAAATCCTGTTGACTGTAATCCCCAAATAGATCTTGAATCTCATCTTCATCTCCCAGAAAACAATAGTTTAACCCTCCTAAAAATTATTGAAATTAAGAAATTTCAGGACTAAAACCTGAGTTGTTTTGATCAGACCTAGATTTCTTGCTCCCTTGACTCTCCCTTAATGTTGAAATGTAGATCACATACTTAACCTGCCATATGAGTGACATCATTTTGACTAGAAGAATCTCATACAGTGCATACCTTTACAACAGCCTACTGACTTTGTCTTTTCTGACTGTGGGATATCACAGTTGAGAAGAATTAAGATTATTTGGAAGAGAGTATTAAGAAAATTATCCGGGGAAAGTATTTTCTAGTTACTGGGGTACTTAATTGAAAGTGAATTCTGACAAATGATAATTTTCAGGCTGGCATTCTTTAAAATCTTAATTACAAAACCCAAATATAAATGACATTTTTGCTACTTGAAATATATTGTTAATAAATGCTTGATCTTTTGAAAGTCTGTTGCCCCCTTCCCAACAAAAACAAAAGAAAAATTTTTGTTCTCTCCTCTTTGCCTAGTGAAGAAAATCATACCCCAGTCCAGGCAGTTGCTTAAGCAGAAAAACCTAGAAATCCTTCCCAATGTATTTTTTTTCCCCCTAAACGTCCTTCTCTATCTACCTCACTCACTCCTCCCATTCCATACATCATCAGGTCCTATTGCTTTTACCTTTCAGGTAGATCTTGATTCTTATTTTCATTGCTCTCACCTTGTGCCAAGTTACTATCATCTTCATTTTGACCAGTGCAGTCATCTCCTAAAATGGGCTTTGCAGTTCTTTTCATGCCCTCCTCCAACTATTCTCAGCAATCAGAATGATCTTTTAAAAACATGAAACTTAAAACCTTTAATAGTTTCCTATTGCACTCAGCATAAAATCCAAAAATTCTTATAGAGTCCACTGAGCTTCTATAATCTGCCCCCTGCCCATCCTTCCAGACACATCTCACACATTCCCTTTTACAGTGCTCCAACCTGCTCTAACCCTTTAGACAAGATATTTCTGTTTCAGAACTCTTCCTCTGCCCAGTCCTCTTCCCTGTAAGCTCTCTGATAGACCTTGTTTGTTCTCACTGGATCTTCATTGAATACCTAAAATATTAGGTCCTCAAAGAATGAAGCACAATTAATTGTGTTTCGTAGTCTGGTATTTTTCTCAGTGATCCTACATCTTAAAATGAGTTGGATAATGCTTTGGAGGATGTCTAGAACATAACTTACAATATTATAGAAATAAATTAGAACTTAAGGATGTTTAAAAAGAGAAATCTACTTTTTTGGTATCATCCTAATTAACCTATCCCTCTTAGGTTAATGATGATTGTAACTGCAATTCTTTTTTTTTTCACTCTTATCATAGACGGAAAAGGCGTAACTTCAGTAAACAGGCCACAGAAATCTTGAATGAATATTTTTACTCACACCTCAGCAACCCCTACCCCAGTGAAGAAGCCAAAGAGGAGCTGGCCAAGAAATGCAGCATCACAGTGTCACAGGTGAGAAAGGACCCATAGGTCTGTCTTGTGCCCTGTGGATACAGGAACCCCATTCCTCCCTCAGGGCGTTATAATCAAATTTCATATCCAAATGTTCTATCATCAAAAAAGATACAAAGAAAATGTAGATATTTCTACAGTTTTAGGCAAGTGTTTTTTTTTTGTTTTGTTTTGTTTTGTTTTGTTTTTGTTTTTTGAGACAGAGTCTCGCTCTGTCGCCCAGGCTGGAGTGCAGTGGCCAGATCTTGGCTCACTGCAAGCTCTGCCTCCCGGGTTCACGCCATTCTCCTGCCTCAGCCTCCAGAGTATCTGGGACTACAGGCGCCCGCCACCTCGCCCGGCTAGTTTTTTTTGTATTTTTTTAGTAGAGACGGGGTTTCACCGGGTTAGCCAGGATGGTCTCGATCTCCCGACCTCGTGATCCGCCCGTCTCGGCCTCCTAAAGTGCTGGGATTACAGGCTTGAGCCACCGCGCCCGGCCAACCTTTGATAATATTTAAAAACCCTAAGTGGCAAGGAATCAAGACCACCACCACCCCCATTCCCCAGTGTAAATCTTCTCTAGAGAGGACATAAACGTGCCATGGGGAGAGATGCAGTTTACACTTAAGTGACTCTCCAGTAAATGGCATGTATTCCTGATTTCACTGATTTAGATGACTGACCTAAGCTTCTACCGGCAAGAAACCAATTTATTTTGTTGCCAAAACGAAATTTAATATAACTCTTTGGTGAAAGCTTTGAGGAATTCACCAGGCCCTTTCTTGGTAACATACTACAATGTTTGAGTCCCAAGGATTTCTTTGCTTCCTTGTTATCCATTAAACACGGAATTAAATTCATGCTTTCAGGGTTTTTGGTTTTGGGGTTTTAAAAAAAAGTTTATTTGTAATAATTTCTGACCCTGAAGTTAGTTGTCATATTCTAACAAAAATACATTCAGTTTTAGTCAAATAGACTGGTATTTGGACTGAGGATTGGAAACAAATAAATTAGCAAATACCTGTACCTCTTTAGAACATAAATATATCCTATTAGCATTACCTCTAAAATACAAATTTATTTAAATGTTCATATTATTGTTAATAGATGACATTTGAAGAGCATTTCTTTATAGCATGCAAAAGCAGCAGTTTACCAACCAGTTTTTGTAGTGAAACTTAAGGAAAAGCTGACCCTTGTCAAAAATTTCAGTGTTCACTAGGGGTCACATGAAACCATTTTTATAAGTAGTTTCTAAATAAATACTCGTGCTGTAGATAAAGTTCAAGATACTAAAGATCCCCTTCAAGTTCCAATGAGGGTCTCATGTCAGTGTATGAAGTCATTGTTATTTAAGAGAATAGGGCCTGGGTGTAAGATGATTTCCAGCTCCTCTTTTGGCATTATTTTCTGTAGAAACTCAAGAGCAAGCTTTGATTCATAACTAAGGTTTCATTCAAGGTTTATTGTCATTTCTCTTATGAAATGGTATATCTTGATTTCTTTGTACACTCTTAGAAATGGAATATAACTGATTTGGATTACCAGCTTACATAGACATATATTATATAAAACATTACTAACTGGGTTACTTACTTCCATATGAAATATGGAGGAATAGTATGATATGCCGGGTTAGCTGGAGAAGACAAAATTAAAAGAAGAATCGTTTCAAGTAGGGTTTTATGGTGAGTGCCTTTTCCCTGAACATTAACGAAAGGATTAGGTTCATGCCAAACACCAGATGATGATGCCACGTCTGGTTTTCCTGTTCTCACAACCACTCTCTGATTTAGAATTTGAATGTTTGTGGATGAATTTAAGGTATTTTCTTGCTTCCACTCTTTTTTTGAAAACACTTCTATAATATATGCACCATTAGAGAATAACACAGATTAATATCATCTATTTCAAAAACAATGAAATCTGGAGTTTTCATTAGCTGTAGTACTTCACACTTTGTGTGTAGTGTAGAGTGTGCTCAGTACACACTTGTGGAATAAGTGATAAAAAGGTTTCCTTCTGGCTATTCTGAACTAGGGAGTTTTAACTTCTAAAATAGGCTAGGAACCCATTTACCAGTGTGTGTTTTTAAAAATAGTTAATTACTAAATTTATTTCACTTGTTTTCTGTGGAAAAATAGCTTTATTATGTTTTGATTTTTTTTTTTTTTTTTTTTTAAGCAATTGCTAAGAAAAAGGTACAGAGGTAGAGATAATATAGATATAGTTCTGTTACTTTGTCTAAAAAGCAAACTTTCTGACCTTGTTTCTTCCAGGTCAGCCTTTCAAACACAGAATTTGAGAAATAAGTTATGCTTATAAATTTTATGCTTATAAATTAACGACCTTTTGTTTAAGTTTTTAAAAAGTGAAAGCAAAGAATTTCTGTTCCAGGCCTGACAGGTCAACTGCTTTTGCTTTTTCTTTTTTTAAGACAGGGTCTCACTCTGTCGCACAGGCTGCAGTGCAGGGGTATGTTTGAACTGTAACTTTGAACTCCTAGGCTCAAGCAATCCTCCTGCCTCAGCCTCCTGATTGCTAGGACTACAGGCATGCCACCACACCCAGCTAATTTTTTAATTTTTTGTACAGACAGGGTTTCACCCTGTTGTCCAAGCTGGTCTTGAACTCCTGGCCTCAAGTGATCCTCCAGCCTCAGCCTCCCAAAGTGCTGGGATTACAAGCATGAACCACTGCACCTGGCTAACTACTTTCAAAAGAGAAAAAAATATTGTTTAAAATGTAAATCATACTGAAATACGATGAAATTTAGAATCCAGAAATTGTTCATAGAGAAAACTAACTTCAAAAATATTGAAAGCCCCTGAAAACAGGCAACTGGAATAACACTATTTTTACTAGATGTAGAATATATGAAACTGTGATTTATTATTTACTGCAACTGCTTATAATAATAGGGAAACTTCAGAAGAAATGTAAGGCAATATCTTTAGTGCTGTGAGGGCAGGCTAGAATTTCTTAAACAGGACATAAAATGTGTAAGGAACAAAAGAAAAGATTGATAGATTCAATGGTAGAACTTTTGTTTATCAAAGTACTTAATAAAGACTGAACACATCAACATGATACAACCATTGAGTAAAGATTGGATCAGATATAATTATCAATAGATATTATATCTAGAGGAAAATTTAGATGAAGAACACGGTCTTAAAGTATCTCTCCATAGACCATTTAAAGTTGCAAGAGATTTTTTAAAAGTAATAAATAGAGTGGAGAAATGGAACAAAAACTTGACCAAGTGATCAGAGTCAACATCACCAAGGAGGAGCAGACGGACATTAGGTGTAGTATTTCATCCAAGAACGTAACGTGAATCTAATGACAAGACAACACCAGACAAATCCCAAATGAGGAATGTTCTATTGAGGACAGAAGCGGGGAGGGAGCATTATTCTTTAAAAACATCCAAGAAAGGCCATGGAAATGTTCTAGATTAAAGGAAGCTAAAGAGATATGACAAGTAATTGCAATACTTTACCCTAGATTGGATTCTGTACTGTAGGGAAAACCATACCATAAAGGATATTGTTGGGTTAAATTTACTGAAGTAAATTGAAATTGATAATTGTACTATGGTTATGTGAGAGAATCTCTCTAGACTTAGCAAATACACACTGACTGACTTAGGGGTAAAGGACCATGATGTATATAACTTAGCCTCAAATGTTCAGAAAAAAAAAATGTGCGTTTGCATGTATATGTGTGTATGTGTGTATATGAACAGACATACACACACAGAGAGAGCATGAGTGCCCACAAAGATAAAACAAATGGGTGAAAATGTTAATAATAGGGGAAGGGCATATGCAGATATTTCTCTTTTTTTTTTTTTTTTTTTTGAGACGGAGTCTCGCTCTGTCGCCCAAACTGGAGTGCAGTAGCCGGATCTCAGCTCACTGCAAGCTCCGCCTTTCAGGTTCACGCCATTCTCCTGCCTCAGCCTCCCGAGTAGCTGGGACTACAGGCGCCCTCCACCTCGCCCGGCTAGTTTTTTTTTTTTGTATTTTTTAGTAGAGACGGGGTTTCACCAGGTTAGCCAGGATGGTCTCGATCTCCTGACCTTGTGATCCGCCCGTCTCAGCCTCCCAAAGTGCTGGGATTACAGGCTTGAGCCACCGCGCCCGGCCTGCAGATATTTCTTTATGTCATTTTTATTGTTGCAGCTTTTTTGCACGTTTGAAATTATTTTCAAATAAAATATTTTCTAAACTGTGGGGACAGTCCACAGACTGCAAGAAGATACTTACAAGTGTATAAGCAACAGAGGATTAAAACATAAAATATAAGGAGTGCCTATAAATTAATAAGAAAAGGCAAAAAACCTATTTCAAAAATAGGCAAGAGAGTCAAGGATTTCATGGAAGAAAAAATAGAAATGGTCAATTGTATGAAAAGATTCATTCTTATTAGCTATCAGGAAAATGTGATTTAAAAATTGCAGTGAAATAACTTACATTTCCTAGTTTGGCACATTCTGCTACCAAGAATGTGTAGCAGTAGGAGCCCTTATAATATTGGTGGTAGGGATGTAAATTGATATAGTCACTTTGGAAAACTTCTGACATTATTTTATAAATTTGAACATGCATATACCATTCAACCCACAATTTCTAGAATACCTCTTGTCTGTATTTCAGGAAACACTGGTAAGAACATTCATAGTAACATTGTTTGAAATGGCAAAAAAATTTGAAACAAACCATTTGTCCACAGACCAGAGAAATGAGTAAATATGCTTTGTTATAATCCCACAATAGAACACTATACAGCAGTGGAAAAAGAGTGATCTACATGTATCAATTCATGTTGAGTGAAAAACGCAAATTGGAGAATACATGTAACATAACATTTTTACAAAGTTTAAAACCAAGCAAGCTAAACAGCATATTGTCAGGGGACACATATATATGGTTAAACATAAAGGAAGAAAGGCAATAATAAAATTAAAAAAGGGCCGGGTGTGGTGGCTCACGCCTGTAATCCCAGCACTTTGGAAGGCCAAGACGGGTGGATCACCTGAGATCAAGAGTTTGAGACCAACCTGACCAACATGGAGAAACCCTGCCTCTACTAAAAATACAAAAAGTAGCCAGGCGTGGTGGTGCACACCTGTAATCCCACCTACTCAGGAGGCTGAGGCAGGAGAATCACTTGAATCCAGGAGGTGGAAGTTGTGGGGTGAGCCGAGATCATGCCTTTGCACTCCAGCCTGGGCATCAAGAGCAAAACTCCATCTCAAAAAAAAAAAAAAAAGAAGAATCCAATGAGATGGGATCAAGAAAGAACAATCAAGGAGTTTCAGTGTTACTAATAGTCTTTTCTTAATTTTAGTGGCAGGTTTACAGAGATTAATTATTATGCATTACAAACCTGCATATATAAGGCAAGAAAGTCTCATGTCAGTTATTAAATCTAAATAACAGAATTTAAAAAGACTGTTTCCATTCGTTTAACAAGTATTTATTGAATAATGCTGATTATGTGCCGAATACTATGCTGGGGATGAAAGAGACATCAGTGAACTTAACCAGACAGACCCATGCCCTACCTGATAGAAATGTCTACATATACTCACTGAAAGATATGTATAGGAATATCCTTAGTAACAGTATCCATAATAGCCAAAACTAGAAACAATGCAAATGTCCATCAATAGGAAAATAGGTATATTTATGTATATTTGGAATATTTATGTATGATATATTTATGTGTGGTATATTTATGTATATTTGGAATGTTATTTAACAATGAGAATGAATGAACTATAACTACATGTAACTACATAATGCTAAGTAAAAGAAGTGCTTGATTTCATTTATAAAAAATGGAAAAACCAACTTGATTTCATTTATAAAAAATAGAAAAACAAGCAAAATTAACCTTGGGGTTAGAAATCAGATTAATAGTTATCTTTGGGGGAATGGTGATTGGAAGGAGGAAGAAATATTTCTCGATCTAAGTGGTAGTTCCATGGGTATGTTCACTTTATGAAAATTCATTAAACTCTTTACCTATGATGTGTGGCCCTTTTTTGTATATTTTTATTTTATTTGACTAAAGAGTTTGCTTACATAACAAAACAAGCCTGCCCTCATAGAATTACATTTTTGTGGGAGTATACAGATAAGTAAACAAGATAGTTACGAAGTGATAGTTACTCTTGACGAATAAAGGAGGGACGGGGTTAGAGGATGCAATTTTTAATAGGGTGGTAAAGAAAGCCCCTTCTGAGGAAGTATCTTTTGGTTAGATTGAAGGAGATGAAGACAAGTCATGTGGATAATCAGTGAGGAACATTCTAGCAGAGGGAACAGCAAGTACAGAGGCCCTGAGGTAGAAGTGCCCTAAGCAAGGGAGCAAGTAATAGGAGATGAAGTTAAAGACGCTGGGGAAGAAATAAATGGTTCATGGGCCTTCTAGGCCATGGGGATGACTTGGGCTTTCACTGTGAGATGGGAAACTGAGGAGTGACATGGATCTGACTTAAGTTTTATAGGATCACCATGGCAGCTGTACTGACATTAGACCCTGGGAGGCAAGGGAAAGCAGAGATATCAGTTGGAGTACACTTGAGTGTTCACTCAAGTGAGTCTTTGTGATAGAAATGATGAGATGTGACTGGGTTCTGGATAAATTGTGAAGGTACAGGGTTTCCTGATAGGTTGGATGTAGGATGTGTGAGAAACAGATTTGCTAAACCAGAATTTGAAATTTCTGATTTCTTGACTTGCTTTGATTAAGTAAGCTGGAGTTCCCCTTTTACCTAACATCCTGAAAACTGACAAAAGAAGAAACTATTTCACATGTCATATGCACTGAGAATCATACTTAAATTGTCACATACTCTTAATTAGTAGAGCAGATATTAGTATAATTTTATTTTTTGGAATAGAGCTAATTTACATTGATTATTTGAGTTATTAAGCCATAAAAAACTTCATTCTTCTCCTAATTCCGATTTGAATTTGAGTAACTGGCTGTATTTTCTCTGCTAGGTGTTTTTAGAATGAAAAATGTTAACTTATTCTTCATGTCTACCGTAATTGAAATGTACTGTAAAGAAAGGATTGATTTAAAAACAAAAACAAATGAGAACTACAAATGGTAGAGAGATTAAGTGACAGCATTAAGACTCATTCATTTATTCATTCAATCAACATATTTTAGAGCTCTTAAAGTGGCAAATAAGACCTGCTTTTATAATAGTCTAATGTAGATACCTACACAATGTCACCCATTCAGGTGAGGAAACTGAAGTTCAGAGAAGTTAAGTGATTTGACAGGGATCACAAACCTTAGTGAGTAGGGGACTTGGGGATTTTTACACAGAGATTCTTAATAAAGAGGGAGAAACTGAAGTCTTACTTTTTTTCCTGCAAGAGGCAATGTGATTCATTCATCCCCAGGGTCCAGGCTGCAGAGTACTGGTTTGTGAGGTACGGACCTTGGCTTATATCACTAGGGCTGCATCATTTTCCTGCTAAGCTACTTTAGAGACTCTAGGCTAGTTAGTAGTCTGAGGTCTCTTTACTCATTAAACTACTTATTCCAAAGCAGTGAATATTCAGTAAGCTAATTAAAATTTGTAAGTAAGATTTCCTTATTAAAAAAACTATTAAAATAAGAAGAAGCCCGTTAAAATAATAATTAGAGCAGGAAAAAAGAAGATGACTATCAAATTACAGTACTTTTTTTCAGCTATACATAAAAACCTTTTCAGTTGCTTTGGCAGTAGACAGAAGGCAGAAGTAGATTTCTACTGCAAGTATGCAGTTGGTAAACCAGAAACAAGTTGAAGGAAAAGGCAACTTATTTTGTTAAAATGATTCTTTCACATGTCTTAAAAGAAAGCTACAGACCCTCTGTTCTAAAAGCTCTGATTGTGTATCCCAGTGGAGGTGGGACATCATTAAACAGTGTGCCAAGAATAAAAGAGCAGGTTGTAAAAAGATGGGAACTTTGAGAATGCTGTAGCACCAAGTACAGATGAGGCATATCTGCAAGATTTAAAGAAAACAGAGAAGCTTCTGATTTTTTTGTTGCTGTTGTTGTTCTCTACAGACAATCAGCACCATGATTAGTGTGGTGCTTAAAGCTTGCTCCAGCAATATCAGATACTATATTTATTTTAGAATTGACTATCTTGAGGAAATCTCTAACACACAGTTGATATGATACCCAAACAAAGGATAAAGAGACAATTTTTCCGGCTGGGCATGGTGGCTCACACCTGTAATCCCAGCACTTTGGGAGGTTGAGGCGGGCAGATCGCCTGAGCTCAGGAGTTCAAAACTACCTGGGCAACCTCATCTCTATTAAAATACAAAAAATTAGCCAGGCGTGGTGGCACGTGCCTGTAGTCCCACCTACTCAGGAGGCTGAGGGAGGAGAATCACTTGAGCCTGGATGCGGAGGTTGCAGTGAGCCAACATCATGCCACTGCACTCCAGCTTGGGCTACCGAGTGAGACTCTGTCTCAAAAAAAAAAAAAAAGAGAGAGAGAGAGAGAGAGAGAGACAATTTCCAGCTTAGATTTAGTGTTTTGGAGTTTCCCTATACCTGGAAGAAGTTGTAATCAAAATTGTGGTTCCTCCATTTTTTGTCCCCTTTGCCTTCTTTTACCTATTCCTTCTCTTCTTCCTTCCAGTTGAGTATTCTTACCAGTTTTTCTCATGCTAGTCTCAGCCCTGTGTCTGACCTTTCCGTTGGCCTGGCTTCCATGAGGCATTTGAGGCTAATAGGTCAATAAATAAGCCAGGGTCCCAGTAGAAAACAGATGCCACACTCAAACTGGAATAATTGGAGGACACTTTATAAGTGAGGTAAAACAACTTGTCCAAGGTCACTGAGTAAGTGACCATTTACAATAGTGTGGACACAGTGTAGGGAAACCACAAAGGATAATACTAGTGATTGGTTCTGTTACCCACTTGGCCTGAAGAGATGAGGGAAAGGTCAGTAGATCTGAAGACAGAGGAGGTGTGTGGAGAAGGCCAGTGACTGAGACCTGAGAAAAGGCAGCCTTATAGTGCAGGAGTCAGGAAAACAAATACTGTGATCTCACTCTTTTCCCTTCCCATCTGCTGCCAGTGCCTACTATTGGCCAGAAGCCTGAGGGCACCCAGGGCAGCCTTCTGGGGCCCATGACAGGGTATACAGCGGATAGGGAGTAGTAAACAGAAGATAGACAATGTAATCCAAAGGGTGAAGACACCTGGTCAGAACAGGCTCCACACTCAAGCCTCCTGACTTCCCACTTCTGTTGATTCTTTGATGTTTGCATCCAGAAACCTTCTCCAGAGATGCTCCTGGGCTTTCCTTGTTTCTTCTCTTCTGATTTCTCTCCTCTCCCAATTCTTCTGTCAGCTATGTGGAGAACACATTTTTCTGAATAAGTATGGGTTTTGAGAGTAGAAACTACAGTTTAAATAAGTTAAAGTACCTTTGGCTAGATCAAATACCAGGATTTTTGACTATTTTCCTAATTTGCTCAATAGGTACTTAGTGCCTACTATATGTTAGGCACTATGCCTGGCACTGTGGCAAAGAAAGGTCAGTAAGATAGGGTTCTTCTCCCCAAGAAGTACTGAATTTGTTGGGGGAAACAGACAGATGTGTTACTGACAGAATATGAAAGTTACCTGAGGAAGCACACAGGCACAAATGGATGCCATGTGAGGAATATAGTACAAAGAGGGGTTTACTTTCTACTGAGAGGATCAGGAAAGACCTTCTAGAGAAAATGATGTGTAGAACCTGGAGAAGGATGAATAAGACTTTGAGAGAAAGGGTATTCTAAGCAGAGGAAACTCAGAAGCAAAAAACAGTTATGTTAGGAAAACAGTTTAATAAGTCTGGAGCCTGTGTTATTATGTGGGGGGTAAGGGATTTTATTATAAGACTTAAGGCTACAGACTGTGAAGACTCAGACAAGCCTGAACTAAAACCCCAGCTCCTCCCCAGTTTATTAGCTCAGTGACCTTGGGCAAGTCGTTTTACCTCACTGTGCCTCCTTTCCTCATGTGTGTAGTTGGGATAAAAATAGCGTGTGCTGGCCGGGCATGGTGGCTCACACCTGTAATCCCAGCACTTTGGGAGGCTGAGGCGGACAGATTGCTTGAGCTCAGGAGTTCAATACTAGCCTGGCCAACATGGTGAAACCCCATATCTACTAAAAATACAAAAAATTAGCCGGGCATGGTGGTGCAACACCTGTAGTCCTAGCTACTCAGGAGGCTCAGGCAGGAGAATTGCTTGAATCCAGGAGGCAGAGTTTGCAGTAAGCCAAGATTATGCCACTGCACTCCAACCTGGGCAACAGAGTGAGGCTCCGTCTCAAAAAGAAAAAAAAAAAAAAAGCATGTACTTCCTAGGGTTACGGGAGTTTCAGTAAGATAAAACATGTGTAAAGCACCTAGCAAAGTGCCTATCACAGAGTAAGTGAAGATATAATAGTAATTATTGTTATGCAGTTTCTCCTGCTTGGAATTGTCTCTCCCTGCCCCCTGCCAAACACATACAGACATCTTTTTAATTTCTACTCCTTCAGAGCTCACTTCAAATGTCATTTCTTCAGAAAGGCTTTCTGTGATACTTCCAGTTCCTGTCCTCCATTGTATATTCTCATAACTTCTTTTCCCCATGATTGTAACTAAATAATGATTTGTTAAATACTGTTCCCCTGATAGATGGTAAACTCGATTTTGGCCAGAACTACTGTCTTATTCATCCTTATATTCTTAATGCCTAGCACAGTGTGTCCAGCACATAGACATTTATTGAAGATGGTGATATTATTAACTGATATAGGAAACACATAAGGAAAAGCTAGTTTGATGGAGGGGACGTTAAATCTTGGCAGCAGTTATGCTAGGTTCGCATTGCCTTCAGCATCTGTTGGGAAATGTTCAGTTTGGAAATATAACCTAGAAGAAAGGTCAAGGTTAAAGATACAGCTTGGAGGTCATTCACTTAAGTTTCTAGTCGAGGCCCTGGGAATGGATGAAGTTGCCCAGGGAACCTGCAGATAATAAGAAAATAAGGCTGGGGGAAATGACATTTCCCTGATTCCATTGCCAATTCTAAGGTAGTAGCTAAAAGGCTGAGAATTTAAGCAGGGCTTTAGACAACTTTTCAGGGGTGAAAAGGTGTGAATTGGTGTCTAGGACCTGCTAAAGGATGCTGCCTTTTTCCCTTTGCTTTGGGTTAGGACTTAAACTGCTAGGGCTACATCTTAGCAGCAAGCACATCAGAAATAGACCCTAATGGAAGATCTGCTGTTCTACCTTAGAATACCTCATTCCTTGACATTGGATTGCTGCTATTCATAGGTGCTTGGACAAATCAAATACAAAATTTTTTTGTGGAGAAAGATAGCAGCATCCTAGACTTCAAGTTGTTTCTATAAACAAAGCAAAAAAAAAAAAAAAAAAAAAAACACGAAAACAAACAAACAAAAAAACTGGGCACACAATCAGAAAAAAACAGCTATACAAGACAACATGACAATGTTTCTGGTACAGAAACCAGCAGAAACAACAGACAATAGAAACAGACTCAAAACAGTATAGGAAATAAAGGAATCTGACGTGGACTATAAAATAACTATGCTTAATGTCTATAATGGAGGAAAGACAAACTGGACAATTCTGTCAGCGAATTGGAAACCATAAAAAAAAGGGTCAAATAAAAATGTTAGAATCAAAATTAGGAACCCAGTGGATTGGGTTAAAAGAAGATTAGACATTGCTGAAAGGAAAATTAGTGGACTGGAAGATGAATCACAAGAAAATAATAATATTGAAGAATACAGAGACAATAGGATAGAAAAATTGGGAGACAGAGAATAGGAGATATAGAGGATACAGTAAGAAAGTCTAATATACATGTGATTGAGCCCCAGAAGCAAATGCGAGAATGGGTCAGAAGCAATATTTTCAATGTAATGACTGAAAACTTTCCAAAACCCATAGCAAATTCCAAGACCTAGACTTGTGAACAACACCAGTCCCCAAACAATAAATAAATAGGAATCCACACTAAACATGGTTGAAACAAAAGCAGCCAGTGGGAAAAGTAAGTTTGCCTTTAATAAAACAACAATTGAATGACCACTGATTTCTTAACTGAAACAATAAAGACATAATACAGTAGAGTGATACCTTTAAAGAGATGAGTCAGATTAAATGTCAGCCTAGAATTCTGTACCTGCCAAAAATGTCCTTTGATAGTGGAGGTGAAATAAAGACATTTTCAGTCAAAAAGTGTAATAATTTTTCTCATTTTCTCTCTAAAGGAAATACAAAAAATGTATTCTGCAGACAGAAATAAAAAGATTACAGATACAGGGTAGGAGATACAGGAAGGAATAGAAAAGCAAAGAAAAGGATAAATATGTATGTAAATCTAAGTGAGTAGTACTGTTTAAAGTAAAGATAATGTCTTATTTTGCTTACGGTATGTATAGACTTAAAATATACAACAATAATGCCTTGTAAGTTATGAAAGGAGAGTAACTGTTCCAAGACTCTTACGTTTTCTGGGAAAGATGGCAAAAATACCAATTAGTGAAAAAGTACCAATTAATGTTGGACTTGAATAGTCGAGAAAGTGTAAATCTCCAGGGTAGTCATAAAAAAAAGTAAAAGAATATATAGCTTTCAAATTAATAAAGAGAGACAGAGACATAGAATGCTTTTTTAAAAATAAGCAGTCTAAAAGATGGCAAGGGAAAAAGAAAAAATGCATATAGTAAGTGGGACAAATAGGAAGTAGTTAGTAAGATGATAGGCTTATACCTAAATATGTCAGTAATCACATTAAAGTAAATGAATTTAATACTCTAAGTAATAGAGTCAGGATTTTAAAATGAAACTTAATTATGTGTTCTCTAAAAGACATATTTAAAATATAAGGACATAGAAAGTATAACTGTATGAAAAAATGTAAATGTGAACAATAGCCAAAAGAAAGTTTGTATTGATCTAATAATATCAGATAAAGAGCACTTCAAGGAAGCTCAAAAAACATAAAGCAAAACTTATACAATTTTAAAGAAAAATAGACAAATTCAAAATCACTATAGGAGATTTTCACACTTTTCTGTAACTGAACAAGCAGACACATACATATAAGTCAGTAAGGACATAGAACAGTGCTTCTTAAACTTTAGCATACATAAATAAGAATGATCTGGAGAGCTTTTAGAATATAGATTTCTGGGCCCCATTCCCAGAGGTTCTGATTCAAAGTGTATGTAGTTTGGCAATTTACAGCTCCCAGATTATGCTGATGCTGATGGTTCTGGAACTACACTTTGGAGTAGCACAGATATAGAGGGTTTTAACAATTAGCAGACTTGACCTAATGGACATATGTAGAAACACTACATCCAACAACTGCAGAATACACATTCTCATTTTAAGCACTTACAGAACATTGCGAAAGTTGACTATATTCTGGGACAAAGTACCTCTCAATAAATTTTAAACAGTTTAAAACAGACTATGTTTTCTGACTACAGTGGAATTAAACTAGAAATCACAAACAGATAACTAGAAAATAACAGATAACCAAATAAAATTCCATATGTTTAGAAATTAAGCAATATAACCCTTGGGTTAATGAAGAAATCACAATGGAAATTAGAAAATAACTGAATGACAGTGAAAAGATAACATACCAAAACTCATGGGGTACAGCTAAAGCCATGTTTAGAAAGAAATTTATAGCTTTAAATATATATTATATATACATGAATGTGTATGTGGTGTGTGTATGTATGTATATACTGTACATATCTGTATATATGTGCATGTATATCCGTGTGTGTGTGTATATATATATGCACACGCATACACAGTAGGTCCATTTCTAATTTAATCTACAAACACATTATCTATGTACAATTTTTCTTGCTCCGGTCTTTATAATAGCAAAAAACTGAAAATTCAGTTCAACCTCCGCCTCCTGGGCTCAAGTGATCCTCCCAACTCAGCCTCCCAAGTAGCTAGGACTACAGGCATGAGTCACCATGCCTGGCTAATTTTTGTATTTTTTGTAGAGATGGAGTTTCACCATATTTCCCAGGCTAGTCTCAAACTCCTAAGCTCAAACCATCTTCCTGCCTCAGCCTCTCAAAGCGCTGGAATTATAGGCAGGAGCCACCGCACCCATCCAGTGCTGTCCTTTCATATCATGTATTTTGATAAACTGGTACTTTAACTTCAGACGACCGTACGTTCTGTGTAGGAAGGCGGAGAAGTCACTCAGACTCTACTCCAGCACTATTTAGTAACAGTGTGACCTTAAGCAAATTATTTAATGAGTCATTTTTTATCTATAAAATGAGAATAACGATAATTTGCTCACGGGATTCAGGGGTTGATGAAATCATGTATGAAGAGTGTCTAGTACAGGGCCTGGCGTCTCACGAATGTTCATTAAATGCCAGTTGTCATCCATTCAACCTACATTTTCTTGCTGGGCATACAGAGTCTTATAAAGGATCCAAAAGAAAGAGGGAACAAAGGTTCTGACATCCGGCAAACTAGCGTGCCAAGTATTCACAGGCTCCCTGAAGGTGAGATCCAGGGCAGGGCATGAGGGTGTGTCTGTGATGGACCTACCATATATATATATTTTTTGTATTCTTTACTCCAAAAATGCATGAGATTCATTTTTGATGAGAATTAATTATATATATTGAAAGCTTACTATGCTTTTTGAGGATAGGTATACCCGCTTTAACAATTAAATGAAATTTTTCTGGATTTTTGAAAAGAAAAGAAAACTGCAGTGGGTATGTGGTGAGGAATGGTGTTTGAATAAATAAGCGTTTCCCTTAAACAAGAGGTGTGACTGTAGGATTTCTTTTCATAGGACACTGAATGCATGTTGATGTTTTTATTTACGGAGATAAGATTTATCTGAAACTTGTCAGAACAAAAAGTCTGGCCCATCGTTATTTGGAGTGCTCTGTGCATTCATTCTGGGATGCTGCTGTGTTGCCTGGGAGATGGCTTCACCTTTCAGCGTAGCTGATGGGAGGCAGTTCCACAGTTGTGATGTCAGTGTTTCAAAATCTGTCAAAGAGGCTTTCCATAGAGCCTAGGAAGGAAAACTACTAAGTTGTATACCTACCACATTTTTTTTTCTAATGAGAAAAATAATTTTAAAGAAAAAAACCTCTTAACTGTAAATGTTATCTGTGGTAATTTAGAAGCACCCCTCAGCACATGTTTTAGAGAGTTGAACAGTGTCATCCATTTTCTATGTACTGTGGCCACAAGGCTGATGTTATACACTTTTGCAGATGAGCCTCTTTGTGAATGTCACGAGCAGTTATCAGTCTATCATGCAGAGGAGAAAGGGCAAAGCTGAACTGTAAGAGTGTCAGCACATTATGGCAATAAAATTTTTCACAGCCTCAAATTTAAAAAATACTGTACTAGACAAGGGAATCTGTTTTAAATTATTTCAAATGCTATGGAAACTGAATTTCTGTTTGTTCGGTTCTCCCATTAAAAGTGGGATATTTTCCAAAAGTTGGTTTTCAAGTCAGTTGTGATAAATTTGCAACTTCTTTTCTTTTCTGTCTCTCTCGCTCTCTCTTTTTTTTTTTTTTTTTTTTTGAGACAGAGTCTCGCTGTGTTGCCCAGGCTGGTGTGCAATGGCTTGATTTCGGCTCACTGCAACCTCCACCTCCCGGGTTCTCCCACAGTTCTCCTGCCTCAGCCTCCTGAGTAGCTGGGACTACAGGCGTGCACCACCATGCCTGACTAATTTTTGTATTTTTAGTGGAGACGGAGTTTCACCATGTTGACCAGGCTGGTCTCAAACTCCTAACCTCAGGTGATCCACCCACTTTGGCTTCCCAATGTGTTGGGATTACAGGCATGAGCCACTGCACCTGGCCACATTTGCAACTTGTTTTCTTAGAAGAGAAAAAAAAAATGTGTGGATTCTTGGGCTAGCCCACATTTTAACCATGAAGGAGCTGAAATATTTTGCACTGAAAAGGTAGAATATAAGTTTGTAGACTTCACCATTTAATACAGTGAAAAAGAAATGAAATTGAGTAAAGAATAATTTTTAAAACTTGTACTAAGTATTAAGAGAAAACAAGTTTTATCAGGCAAGACATAATGAAACGGGCTTTGTAACCTTAGGTGAGTTACATAAACTTTTTGACTTCAGTTTTTGCTTCAGTAAAATTGGGTCTTTGTAACAGTTAAATGAGATAATACATGCAAAATTCCTAATACAGAGCTGGCTCATAATGAGCTCTTTGCAAATGGCCACTGTTTGAAAACAGGCACAAGTGGCATTGGAATTCAGGTTTCCTGCAAATTCCAGGTCCAGTGCATTGTCTTGCTGAGTTGGGGCAGGGATGAGAAGGGATACAGGTAGTGCTGTCAGGTACTTGTGCAGAGCAATAGCCCAGCAGGAGTGTGGCAGATGGGAGCTCTTGGTCTTCTGTGGTAGGAATTTTATTCTGTTCAGGTATGTAGGAGTTCACCTCCTTTTCCCTTCTTGCTGCTGCCTGTTCCCTTTTACCAGTGTCTCACCAGCACTGGGGGCAGGGCCAGCTTGCCCAGAACTTGAAGCTCCTGGGAAAAGGGGTCCTGACCTTAGGCACTGCAGGAAATAAGCATGGCGTGTATGCCGTTGGCCTTCAGAGGGTTTTGTTATTGCTGATTTGTTTTAAGAAAAGGGAAAACTAACATTTACTGAGTGCCTGGTACATCCCTGGCACAGTCCTATGTATTCAACATGCCATCTCATTTAATGTTCACAACAGCCCCATGAAGAGGAGGTATCATTATCCCACCTTGTAGACCAGGAAAGGAGAACCTTAGATGGCATGACTTGTCTAAGGTAACATAAGCAGGAAATTGCAGAGCTGAGATTTACACACAGGTCCATTTGGCTCTCAAACCCATGTATCCAGCTGTCCTCAGAGTTCTTAGAGGAATGCACACAGTGTGTGTATCCAGAGTGCCCAGCCTTTCTGTCCTTATAGAAACTGTATCAAACCTGTACCTTCTGGAGGGAGAGGACTGGTGTGAAATTTAGAATTTATTAACACCATTAACTTTAAAAATTGAACAGTATCTGGCTTCCATCCCTCACTTCAAATTGAATCACATAATGGGGATGAAAACATTGATTAGGGAGAAACTGTTAGAGGTAAAATTGTTTACCATGTAAATGTGCTACCATGTTCCATTATACATGACTTAGCATTTCAACATTTCAGAATCTGTTACATTTAATTAGGCACAGTACATAAAGTATGCATCACAAGTAAACATGGGGAAACACAATGGCAAATTTTTCTAAGATTTGTGCTTCATAAATTTTCAGTTTGTTAATTTCAATAATGATGTTTTAGTGTCAGCTGCTTCTTTCCAAACAAGTGCAGATCCTCTCCCTGACGCAGTTTATTCAGGGAAGCAATGTCAAGGATGAACTACAAAGTTCTGCACTTCTGCCTCTTAGAGGCTGCCTTTAAGTAATAATTTTTCTCTTTTATTTAATACTGTTATTAACGTGATCAATAAATGTAGTGACAGAATTTGAAACGTAAGATACAATTAAAGCTAATTAATAAATTGGCTTTCAGTGACTGTGGAGACATTATAGATGGTTTAACTTTTTATGTTGAACATGGAATTTTTCTTAAATGCAAAGCCGCTTGGGAAATTTCAGTGGCTTGAGATTTACAAAGTGTTTGATTTTAATTATTTTAAGCATTCTCAAACCTGTCAACCATGCCCTTCAGATAGAGTACAGTAATAGGATTGGTCACTCATATAGCTCTGGGTCCCAGCACAAGACCTGGCACTTAAACTCATAAAGATTGATAAGTGACTTTCCAGTGCTTTTTCTGTTTTTTTTTTTTTTTTAAATTTATTCATTAAAAAATATATTTTTCGAATTTGAAAAATCCTAATACTTGCTCATCTGAAAACAATGTGGATGATACCTGAAAACACAAGAAACACAAAACCAGAAATTACTTCTAAACCCCACTGTACATGATAGTCACGTTAGTACTTTTTTCCTGTGCTTGTGTATATACCTACATCTATGTATGTCAGTGTTTGAGTATTTTTACTAAAATAATAAAACAAAGGCTCATGGTGTATAAAAAGAAAAAAATGCCCTTTCTTCCTTTTTTATAGTATGTAATGAATATTTTCCCCTTGATTTGTCAATAAATATTTCCCCTCAACATGATCTTTTAATACATGATCATATTCCATTATACAAATGTGCTATAAATTTAATCTCTCTCTCTCTCTCTCTTTCTCTCTCTCTGTCTTTCTATTGATAAGTAGGACTAAGGGTCCAGGCATAGTGGGGCAGTAGGACTGAGGGGCCAGCACTTTGGGAGGTAGGTGGATCACTTGAGCTCAGGAGTTCAAGACTACCCTGGGCAATATAGCAAAACCCGGTTTCTACAAAACATATAAAAATTGGCTGGCTGTAATGATGGCTCACTGCAGCCTCAACCAGCTACTCAGGAGGCTGAGGTAGGAGGATCTCTTGAGCCTGGGAGGTTGAGGCTGCAGTGAGCCATTATTATGCCACTGCACTTCAGCCTGGGCAACAGAGTGAGACCCTGCCTCAAAAAAAAAGATAGGGCTGTAGTGGATATCTTTGTACATTTATCTGTAAGTATTTTCTCAAGATAAGTTTTAGTAATCTGGGCAAAGGGTGTGTTAATATTTGCTGGCTTACACTCCAGAAAGGTTATGCTAAGTAAAAAGTAAACTGTATCTACCCCCCTTAAGTTTATTTCTTTAATCTGAACTTAAAAGATCCTATAATTGACAGATTTGTTGTCTGTGTAGCTACAAAAGGTCATTGTGACATGGAAGTGGTTAGCCGAATGAGCCCTGTTTTGAGCCCAGAAAAAGTCTTTAGGCACACCCAGTATGAGGGGTTCCCATGCTGTACTCACATAGAGAAGTTAAAATGTAACCAGAGTTAGCCTGATCACTTAAGGCAGCTCTCTGCAAACTTGGGGGTGGGACGCATACTCCACAGAATAGCTGAAGGTTTTCCAAAGAGGACTCAGGTATGCATGGTTTCAAGGTTTTCACTGGCCAGCTTTCCTTATATATATGTGTACTGCTTCCTAAAACCCACCTGCCCCAGAAAGTGGCTCTGATGGAAGCATTGTGTTGGTTTTCTTTTCCCTTCCTGCCCTTTCCTACCTGCCGTTTTCTTACTTTATGAAAGAAAGGGATACTTCCACCTGGTTCATTGCCCTGAAGTATGAGACCCTCCTGGGTGCCCAACAAGAGACGTTATGAAATACTGGTGGTAACCAAACCTCCTTTAATTGGCACTGTACCGTCACCCCACTCCCAAGTACGAAATGCATGCACGATGAAACCTGCATTTGATGGTCAAAATAAGTATATTTTTATTTATCAAAATAAGTATTTGTACTGCTTTGGTTAGTTTTAGACTAACTATAATGATAGTTTAGTCCAGAAGGAAATATTAAACATGTAGAGCCTTATAATTACAGGAAATAAAAACAATTTCAAATTTTCAATTTCCATATATTCCTTTTGTAGAGCATAAAAGTATATTGCATTAGGATAATATGGGAGAGAAATGAACTAGAAATAAACTTTCAAGAACAAAAAGAACATAAAATTTTAGACTTGAAGAGCAGGTTTGTTTTGTTTTTTTGTTTTGAGACAGACACAGTCTCCGTCTGTTGACAGGCTGGAGTGCAGTGGCGCGATCTTGGCTCACTGCAGTCTCTGCCTCCTGGGTTCAAGCGATTCCCCTGCCCCAGCCTCCTGAGTAGCTGGGACTACAGGCGTGCACCACCATGCCTGGCTAATTTTTTGATTTTTAGTAGAGACAGGGTTTCATCATATTGGCCAGGATGGTCTCGATCTCCTGACCTCATGATCTGCCCGCCTTGGCCTCCCAAAGTGCTGGGATTACAGGGGTGAGCCACTACACCTGCCCTATGTATTTTTTAAATGGATAATGGGTATCAAATTGCTGTGCTATTTATATTTGGTTGGATACATTTTAAAGAATAGCGTTACAGTTTTATTTTAAGATGTCAACATTTATGATATACTGGAATAACACTGTTTACAACTATGTAGACTTATGAAAAATTGTAGATGCCAACTTAGAAAATGTGCAAGGAAGGAAAAATGTGTGAGAAGGTCCATGATTTTTCAAAATTAATTTAGGGGGAATTTTGCGCAGCAAAAATGTGCAGACCACTGACCCTGGACAGGCACATGGATGGGAGGTCAGCCTCACTGGAACCCTTTCTGAACTCCACTGCTACAGATCTCAGGCTCCGTTTCAGCTCTGTCCCCTGCACTCAGCAGTAACACCTGGGGAGAATCTGCGAGCCCCTCTTCAGGCTTTCCCTTGCCCAGAGCTTCTCCCCGTTCCTTTTCCTCAGCCAGAACCTGCCAGCCCTTCAGGTGCTTTGCTTCTGCTCCTCCCCAGGTACCAATGCCTTCCCCATCTCACTGCCCGCTCCTTCCCCGACAGAAAAGTTCTCTCAGATGCTACCTCTTGTAGAAACACTTCTTGACTTTTCCTCTCCTTTTTCTGTAGAATGGGTTTCTCTTCCCTCTGTCACTGTAAAAATGGGATTTAGAGGTTAAGAAGGGAAAAGGAAGTTAAGTTACGTAAGAGAACAAAAGTTTCTGGGATCTCGGAGTGGTCCAGGGAGAGGGAGGCAGGCTTGCATTTTTGGCTTGTTTGTGGCCACACGAGCCATTGGAGTTTTCTGCTTCTGAATTGTGGAGTTTCAATAAAAGTACTCTGGAATTGAACTGGATTGAAACGGAGGTCCCATTCAGGTTTGACCTTGCCTCACAAGCCTCCTCTGATTTCTCAGACCTGCTGGGATGTCTCTTCCTCCAAATCCCTGTCTGCACTATACAGTTCAACATGAGATCATCACCACCCTGCAAGTTTTGCTAATTATTTTGAGTGGATAGCATTGCTTTTATAACCAGATTGTAAAGTCCAGGCAGGAGGGGCCATGTGCTTATTTTTTCATCTCCCCACAGCACCTGGTACAGTATTGACCATAGCAGATGCTTGGTAAGCATTTCGCAGTTGGTTATTTAAAAAAGAAAAAGCTGATGGGAAGTCCTGGGGCTGAATTCTAGATCCATCCCACTTTGCATCCCACTTTGGGCAACTTGTCTGTGTGCTGGATCTCTCGTTTCTTCCTTGATAAAACATGAGTGATAGTAATAGCTAATAGTTACCAGGTAAATAGTATGTGCCAAAGCCATTAACGCACCCAACAATTCTGTGAGGAAGATACTAAGATTTATATTGTTATTCTCATTTTATAGGAAAGGAAACACTAAAATAACTAAAACAATCTGTCCGAAGTCACTCAGCTTAGTAAATAGCAGAGTGTGAATTTGAAACTGGATTCTGAGTCGAAAGCACGTAACCATTATGTGATACTTCCCACATCTGACTCAACTCCCTCCAAATCAGAGGTTCTAAGTGAGATAATGAGTAAAAACTTTTTGAAGAAGGTTAAAAAAGCTATATAAAAGGTGAATCTAGGTATTGTATTATGTGGAAAGCATTTTTACTTTTAAAAGCAATTGGCAACCTATAGCTGAATTGCGTGGAGGGAGAAATACATGGTTGTAGTATATGGGAGAGACCAGAGCCCTTTTTGGCTGCTCCTTAGCCTTGCAGAAAAGTTCCAGAAAATCAGCGGCCTGCATAATGTGCACTACTCGTTCCCGTAATTACCAGAGGCTCAGTCTGGGGGCTGATAACAATGAACATCAGTAGAAGTGGGAGAGTACTTGTGCTTTTATTCTCATTTTTAATTGATCTTAAAATTCTTCCATGGCCCTTTGCCTTGGGCACAATCCAGAGTCATGAATCCTTGATATGCGGCTCAACAGAGAGGCACAAGACAGTGTAGTCCCTTTCCCTTCACCAATTTCCTGCCTGCGTTTCTATTCTGGGACCACTGTACAGACCATTCCAGTTCAGAGATGGAGCAAGCTCTGCTCGCCTTCATGCACCATGCATACAGCCTGGCCCCACTGGGAGCACTGTACAGGAGGGGCCACATGACCTGCAGCCTTGGAGGCTTCCTACTGGGCGAGCTTAGGGCTTCTTTTGCAACTAATTATATCCATCTGTTTTTAAAAGGTGAAAAAAAATCCTGAATTTAGGTGTCGATTGATACATTAATTACCCCATCTCAGTTGCAGCAGTGTGGCCTTAATAGCTGATTGCTGCAATACCCAAATCTGTAATATCAGAATGTGACGTGCATATTTTAATTTGAGAAATAGTTTAACATTTTTAGATATTCATTTAGATGTGGTTATGCAGGTTAAACATAACGTATGATCACTGCTTCTTTCATTGCTTCCAATTAAACCTTGCTTGTTAGTTTAACCTCTAGGTAATCCCATCAAACAATTGATGTCAAGGAAACAGTGCCCACAGTAGCTTCGGATGAGTGGCCATTAATTTTAATTGCCTTGATATTAAAGATTAAGAAGTATTGGGACTAGCAGAATAAAAACGATCTGATGTCAAGCAAATCCACTTGCTAAAGCTTCCCCAGGCTGCTGGTGATATTAAAATTTTACTGTGAGAATTAAATAAACCTTTATTAGTGATGACTGTTGTTTGATTGGTCCAGAGGTATGCATAAACAGAGGATTCTTACATATCTAGAGATGAGACCTTCGATGGTACAGAGATTCCTCAATTATGAAACTGTTAATAAAGCTGTAATCTGATTTTCCAGGCTAGGTTTCATTAATGTATTATAGCTTCTCTGATTGTCAAGGTAATATTAACTACAAAGTACTGAATCCAACAGAGAATTGTTTGGAAGAAGAGAATTCTAAGATGGGCCTTTGCTGCTAAATTCAGAGTTGGGGAATTTTCATTAATTATGCTTAAGAAATGCCAGATTCCCTCTCAACCAACACTGTCCTCCTTTGCACTATAGATATGTTCAATATTTAACTCTTTCTGAGGCCTGACAGTCTTAGTCAGAAAAGCTAGAGTGATAATTATGTATTAAAGGAGCGTTTTGCAAGCCAGCTCTAGGTCTGTCTCCTGAGCTGAGAGCATGCGTTGGGAAACATGAGGTAAGGTCAAAGAGAACATGCTTTAACAAGCATAATCAGAACCCATACCTTTGTAGTCTTTTTCCAATCTTGATTTAGAACTTTTAGAATCACATAATTCCGGTATGGATTCTAATGGTCACTGAGGCTGATTTGTCCTGGTGCAGAAATTCCTCCCGAGTATCTGTCTCCATCCTGCTCAAGGCCTGGGCACCACACCTGCATCGTCTCTGACTTGTCCCTCTCCACTGACCTCCAGAGCTAGTCAATGGCCAGATTCTGTCTGTTCCTCCTCCATAATATGTACCCTCTCCACTCCTACTGCTCTGCCTGGCTCAGGCCCTCATGGCTTCCTCGCTTATATACTCTCCTAACTCCCTCCTATTGCCACATCCTATGCAGTTATAATGCACACCTGCTGTGAGCCTATGGGGCGCAGGAAGGGAGAGCCAAGAAGGCTAATAATAGGATGAAGAGGTCCCTTGGGGCTGAGCTTGAAGGCCTAATGTTGTGACAGTCTAGATGTTGGAAGTAGCACCAATGTGTGGAAAGGAAAGGGAACCAGATTGTAGTTCAGAATAAAAAGAACTATATACCCATTAGGACTATCCACCAATGGAGGCAGGGATTTTGTGAGGTAGTGAGTACCACATCTCTGGAGATGGAGAGATCAGGACCACAAAGAAAATACGGAGGAGGTGGCACAGGCTTAGAGGACACCCGACTTCCTCTTAGACCTATTGAGTTGGAGGTTGTGGCAGAACAATATATAGGGAAATCTCTTTAAAAATGAGAACTCACTAAATTCATAGATGATATGGATAAGAGATGGAAATCTGGGAGTCATCCACACAGAGAGGATAATTGAAATTTTGAATATGGATAAGGTTGCTCTAGGTGCAAGAGAGAAGAGGGTCAAGAGCTGAGTCCTGGAGAAAACTTGTCTCTCTCTTTCTCTCTCTCGTATCAGGGAAGAGCAGATGTTGGAAGAGAAGGAGAATAATGTCACATACACCATGTAAGAGCCTGCTCTAGGCAAGAGGGGTGTTCATTACAAGTATCAGACACTGCTGAGAGGTCAAACTAGTCAGAGAGACAAGGCCATTGGATTTGGGACTGGTGTCATGCTAGTATAACTACTCCCCTCTACCACCTAGCCCTTGAAATTGTTCACATTAAAATGAGAAAATGTATGCAAGGTGCTCTGCATAATGGTCGTTCACCAAATGATAGTTATTAGAGCCACTCTATGTGATATGAAGAAAAGAAGGAATACATACAGTCTTCTAGGGGGAAAAAAAGATGGTGAAACAGAAACAGCTAGGAAGTGCTGATCTGTAGCACATTTACTTCCTGATGGGCTTGGCTTGTTTCTGTCTGATGAACCTGCACTCATGGTTGCTGCATGGGTCCTCGGCAAGTATGCCTGCATGTGTGTATGTGCATATGTGTGCACCCCATGACCCCCAGGGTGGACAGCATATGGTCAGCAGCAAGGCCAATGTTGTCTTCCTCACGTGGCTCCCTTGCCAGGGCTCTCTGCTCCTTCCAGAAGGATGAGTGCCATAGGTTGAAGAATGAGAATTCTATTTCCAAAGCAATTAAAGACTTGGCAGAAATGGTCAAAAGGGGTGCCCACAGTGTAAATTGGGTTGGAAGGCTTCAAACTACATACTACTCCTTATGTCTCTTCAGGGCCCCTATGAATAGCTGTTAGGAATAATACCTTCAGGGGCCGGGCGCGGTGGCTCACTCCTGTAATCCCAACACTTTGGGAGGCCGAGGCGGGTAGATCATGAGGTCAGGAGATTGAGACCATCCTGGCTAACGTGGTGAAACCCCATCTCTACTAAAAATACACAAAATTAGCTGGGCTTGGTGGTGGGCGCCTGTAGTCCCTGCTACTTGGGAGACTGAGGCAGGAGAATGGCATGAACCCGGGAGGCGGAGCTTGCAGTGAGCCGAGATGGTGCCACTGCACTCCAGCCTGGGCGACAGAGCGAGACTCCATCTCAAAAAAAAAAAAAAAAAAAAAAAAAAGAAGAAGAATACCTTCAGGGTAGAACAATGATCCCACCCAGCCTGATATCACAGCAATATGCCCCTTTGACAGAATTATTAAGAAATTATTGAAGAGTATTTTTAAACTGTTACTTTAATAAAAGAGAGGTTAGATCCTTTTATATAGCAAGTGGGTATACTTTCTTATAAATTGCTGTGTGGCTTTTAGCTTCTTTATATAGCTCAATTACAGGTTCCTGAACACATTGTAACTGTGAGCCATGATTCTGGGGCTGAGTTCTGCTCTCCTTGAAATGTGATGAAATCTGCCTATTGCCAAGATCCCTTTGTAGAAATCTCTTCCATTTGCACCAGCTGACATCATAAGAAGTTTGCAAAAGAAATAAATATCTTCTACCTGATGACATTAGAGTTGCTCCTCTGTGTTTGCATTTGACCTGATTGGAATTACTTGAGTTTTCAAGTTGTGACCTTCCCACATGTTAACTGGCAGAGCTTGAGCAGCCATCTTGGCAGACATGCAGTGTTTGCTAAGGCAGAAGACAAAGGGTTTTTTCATCCATTATTAATTGATGTTACTCTTTTCAGCAGACCAAACATGATTCTACTATACAGCTGCCAAAATTATTCTAGACCCAAAAAAGAAGAATAAGTTGTTCATGTTCAAGTATTTCTTATTAGTTACCTAACTTAGCAAATATTTCCTTCAGTTTTTCAGCCTGATTTTGGGGGCCTGACTATTTATATACTAATCGGTATATAGCAGTTGGATGTCTTTTATGAGCAGTGCTCCCTGCCATTTTG
Source organism: Chlorocebus sabaeus (assembly GCF_047675955.1). NCBI lineage: Eukaryota > Metazoa > Chordata > Mammalia > Primates > Cercopithecidae > Chlorocebus > Chlorocebus sabaeus. The sequence goes on from NC_132915.1 coordinate 101,352,726, forward strand.
ATATTAGTGTGGCCAACTCTAAGAAAGCGGTGTTATTCCAAAAGAATGTGAGAGTTTTGCCAAAAGAGAAAATAACCCCTAAAACCATAATGCATGATCCATAGGATGCGAGGTTGCAGGCTAGGAATTGTGTGGTATTGCGTTGGTGTCCGACAGGTATTATTGGGTTTTGATTATTTCTTCCTCTCTTCCCCTTCACCTCCATGTCCCTGTAATTTGTAGGTATCCAATTGGTTTGGCAACAAACGAATCAGGTACAAGAAGAATATCGGCAAGTTTCAGGAAGAAGCCAACCTCTATGCTGCAAAGACGGCCGTGACAGCTGCACACGCAGTAGCAGCAGCTGTGCAGAACAACCAGACCAATTCACCCACCACACCAAATTCCGGTGCGTACTGGGGGCTTGCTCCCCAGCTGGCCCAGGCAGCCTTATGCCACAATGCCCTGTCCCACAGGCCAGGAAACAAGAGCCATACTGAGGACAGAGTGGACTTAAAAAGGAAGATTTATATTCAAATGTAGGCTTGTTCTTGAGATGGGTGAATGAGTGGAAGGCCAGAGCCTGTAAACCCACTCTTCACAGTGAATGCCACTCACTAGTAGATGATGGAACTTTTACACTTAGTAGTGGCTTTCAGTTCAGCAATTAGGCAGAGTGCTCTCGCTCATGACTATTTTAGCTATCTCTTTCCAGTTATCACTTTAGGGTCAGTAGTGGTCTGTGGAGAGTGAAATAGCAGAAGTGGGAAATGCAGCAGTTGCTGTGCATGAGGAAGCTGGAATGCTGGAGGGAAGTGCAGCGGTGCTTTCTGCCCAGCGCCTCTGTCCTTTCTCTGCCTTTCGGCAACATTGTCTGAGCAGGACTGACGGCATGCTCAGCAGGTGGCTAGCTGTGAGGGTTACAGTGCTTAATACACGCATGCAAGATTCTTGGATCCTTGTCTGGTACATTTTGGCTGCATTTTATGTGACATTTGTGAGGGGGTTAGAAATACTTTAAAGTTTCGGGGAACTTGAATAACAATGAAAGATGTGCAGCTAGTCCAAACAGATGGACTTGAGTAGCAATTCCAGGGACTTTTCTGAGAAGGTCTCTTAAATATATCTTTAGAAGTTCAGAAAATAGGGGATTTTTGTTTGTTTTGTCTTGTCTCCTCGCCCCCCAGTTCTTTTTAATGGCACATAAAAACAGGTGGAAGGAGAGGGAGGTATATGCATAGCTACGAAAGAGTTCCTGGAAAAGTCTCTTCTCTGGGTGGCTGTCCACCGTGACAGTTAGCCTTGTTGACAAGCTCGTGTCATGACTAAATCCTGCAGATCAGTGGAAACAAGGGGAAGGGTCCAGGCCAGCTGCTGGGTGTTTTGGTTTATTTTTTCTTTTTAATTTATTTTGATTTGTCTCTTCATTTTTGGTTTTGTTTTTTAAGTTTGGGCTTCCCCATTGATGGGACTTCTAGATGTAGAGTGACTCACAGGACCCAACTCTCTGGAGTTACTCTCCATCCTCTTAGATCTGGAAATGCTTTATGTTGTGCACAGCCTTTCCCTTCTGTACTTTTTCTCCTCTCCCTGCCTCTAGGTCTTTGAGGATTATGTGTGTAGCTCTCTGTTATTCAGCTACTTAACTCTTTCCTTTCCAGGTTCTTCTGGTTCTTTTAACCTCCCAAATTCTGGGGACATGTTCATGAACATGCAGAGTCTGAATGGGGATTCTTACCAAGGGTCCCAAGTCGGAGCCAATGTGCAATCACAGGTAGGAGAGATGCCCCAGAGGGGCCTTTCTAGCAGGGTAGGGTTTGGGCTCAAAACTCCTTCCTCTGACCCTCTGGAAGTGGTCTACACATCCATGCAGAACCTGTGCTGGGTGCTTCCAAACAGGACCCATCTGCCCCACCATTTAATTTAATGAGAAGTCAAGCGAACAGTGACTTGTGATGATTCAAACCTGATAAACTTTGTGAATGCATTCGGCTCTGGCTTGAGCTCATGGAGAGGGGTTGGGTGCATCTTACTTTTGTCACAAAATAGAACAGAAAAATTGAGTGTTCCAGTGTGTATATGGTTTAAGAACATGTTGCTGTTTCATTTCTTAAGTCAGAGTACAAAATCTGAGTTCTTAAATTATAACTCTATAATTTCTACTCTTTTCTTGTCCTCTTAATTGAGAACAGAACTTACTCATATAGTTTTTATACATTTAGATGTGTGTGTATGAGACACAGAGAAAGTGAGAGAGAGAGAGAGTTGAGATAATTCCATATACACAATTCTAAGTAGGTTTTCACCCACAGCCACATCCATTTGGTTGCTGTAGATGGAAAGTTGCATTGCCATGAAGATGTTATTGTTTGGCTGGCATGAAAAACAAAGATTTGTGAGTTTAAATATGCAAAGAATGGTTGAAATTCTGCCAGTCACATTTGATTGATAAATTTGTCTTTCATTGAAGATGTTAAACCCTTGTGGCACACATAATTCAAATTATTTCCTTTTGTAAGTGATGACGTTTTAATAGATTTGGGATGATGAATTTTGTTTTGTCTCACCTAGGTGGATACCCTCCGTCATGTTATCAATCAGACGGGAGGCTACAGTGATGGCCTTGGAGGAAATTCACTGTACAGTCCACATAATTTAAATGTGAGTACTCTGGCGAGCCAGCTGTAGGAGCACAGTGTCAGGTAAACAGTGACTAATAAAGAAATTAATAGCCATTTGACCTGGCTTCTCATCTTATTGGCAGGTAGGGAAGGCAGCATCTTCGCTGCACTTTTATTTTAAGAACCTAAATGCTTAATGCCACCTGGATACCCTTAGAAGTCGTCATAGATGCTCAGAAGTGGCTGGTGTCCTGTCATCAGCAGGGACTTAAGCATCAGCCCATTCAGATGCCATTTCCTACCATCAGTGCTGTGTTCCAGGGAGACAGTAGAAAACAGGTCATTTATCTTAGAATCAGGCAGCAGGAAAAATTCCGAAGCAGAACTCAGGTGAAGGTGGTAAGTCTGGAGACTCCCAGGCAGACCAACAAACCAAGCTAAACAAATAATTCTGTTGTTAAAAGCATCTTGCTGTATTGTCAATGTGGGATGCAAAACATATTTGACAACTTTAATTATGGAGGAAATGATGTTAACTTCTGTAACTACTTCACTACAACTTTACCTTTCCCTCCACTGACATGGATGGAAAATGGCAAGACACACAGCTCTGGAAAAGGGGAAGGAGGCAGGGAGGCAGGTCATCGTGGCGGTGCTGTGGGGTGAGGTGGATGGAGTCTGGGCTTCTACACTTAGGAAGGAAAGGAACTGCCCAACTCACGGTAGTAGACTCAGGAAGAAAATGGGCAAAATTATCCCTTTTTAGGGCCTTGGCTTGCTATGAGAGTAAATATTAATGATTTAAAAAGTGATTGAGGATGTTCAATTGTAAAGGGAAAAAAGGACCATTAAATACTCAAATCTTTTACATTTGAAATGTCAAATCTTTCTTTTTGGGCTTATAAATAACTCATAATAACCCACAACAAACCATATAAAAAGCCTTTTAGTTGCATTTCTCCTTTTTCATTTAAGTGTTTTGAAATGCTTCAGAGAATGTGCGATATCCTTATCAACATGATAAAATATGAAACTGTGATTGCCTGCAGCATTTTACAGACATGAATTCCATCTTCACTGATGAGGCTTGATAAGGCGCTGTTGTATAATACAGTGCATAATCTCAAACCACCAGAGTAAGGATTAATTTATTTTGAAAAAAAAGAATGCTTGCTGACAACCTCTCCTCCAGCTGCCACGCTGGGTAAAAATATTGTACATTTGTTGTTTATAAATTTGGATAAAAGAGGAATGATGTTTACTTCAGATGGAATATCTTTAGACTTGTATCTGTGTGAGAGTTTTTCTTTTCCTGAGTAGATTTTCATACCTGAGGGGAGAAGAGGATTTCTGAGAGTCCACCGAGCACACACGGGCATGTCATTAGCCAACCTGGCACAACAGAGGCTTTAAAACAATACCACCATAGCTTTTTTTTTTTTTTTTTAATATTGTTTCCTTTTGTTTTCCTTAACCTGAATTTGGTATGCCTAAAGCCTGGAAAATCCTCTTCCCTTAGGCTCTGGTCATCTCTGTGGGGTTGTTTGGTTTTTCCCTCCCTTTCCGTGGGTCATGGAGGTAGAAAAGGTGCTTTGCCTGCCGAACTCTGCAGTGAATCAGAAGACAGGGAGTTCTCCAGGAACTGTGGTCATGGGAGAAGAAACAATGGCTGCCACATGCTCATCTAGGAGCTCTATCCGGGCTGGGCAGGGAATCTAGACAGAGTTCTCAGCAGCCTGGCAGCCCAGGCCTGAACGAGGACATTTTGGATGGACTTGCAGAGGAAATTGCAGGTAGATGTAAGGGAGGCAGGAGGTACCTTATGATCCACCCTGACATTGGTGTGGGATTCCGGGTCTGGGGGCAGCATGCAGGCAGAGGGTGGTTGGTGCTGCAGGCACTGGGAGCCAGCTCACCCTCGCCTCCTCTCCAGAAGGCCTGCCCCGTCACTTCCACTCAGTGTTCCCCAACTCACGAGGCTGGCACCTCCCTCTTCTTGACTGACATAAAAATATGTAGCGACAAGCTGTCTGCCACAGCAGAAATCTGATCAGACATTGATTTCAGCAATTGCCACTATAGGCCAAGACATAAGGCAAATTTGTTTCTGAGTACAGTTATTGCTGCTGCGGGTCTGAGGCAGGAAGGGCCGGCAGCATGTGGAAGGCAGGAGCAACATCCCAAATAGCAGCCTCGGCCACAGATAATTGGAATACAGATTTTAACAGCGTGTGCTGCTCCGCGGCTCATGCATTTTCATTCTGGAAGATCCTATTTGGAGGGAAATTCTGGCCTTCACTTTCTAAGGGTTACAGTGGCTGGCTATCAGGCGTGTATGGAAAAAGGGTGGGCAACTGCTCTCTGTGGAAATGATGATTAAGCCGGGGTGAAGTTTAGACTTCATGGAGCCCAGGCTTTTGCTGAGGCATTGCATTGAGCTTCTCCCCTGCTCCCTTCTTAAGAGATTCTTTTTGAGACACTGTAGTTTTACCAGCAGATCAAAGGCCAAGCTTGGTGCCAGCATGGGCCTCGCTGAAGCCCTTCTTCGGCATGTTGATTTATTGCCAAGTCTTTACTTGATGGGTTGGATTTGTTTTACATGCATTTAATCCCACTTTAACACATGCTGCCAACTCCTGCCACAGTGGGTTTAGAAAATACATTTTGCTAATGCATCTCTGCTCTCATGTTGTCATCTGGGTGTTTTAAATTGGGGAGTAGAATTAATATGTAGACGTGCACCCGTTGAACTGTATTTCTCCTTTCAGGCTAATGGAGGCTGGCAGGACGCAACAACTCCATCTTCTGTGACTTCTCCTACAGAAGGCCCAGGAAGTGTGCACTCGGATACCTCTAACTAATCTCTGGCCACACTTTTCCCTGAGCTGACATGCCTTGATAAGTGCATTCAGAGCAATAGGAGGAAAAGGAAAGCGTTTTTGTAGCCCACCATCTACAGCTTTACTGTAAAACCTTGTCTTATTAGAGAACTTGGTAAATCTGTTTTTTAAGGAATCATAATCATTTGTATTTATACTTAAAAACACACAATGTTAAAAAAAAAAAAAAAAGCACTTTATCCAATTAGGCCAAGATTTAACATTGTTGACAGTCCTGTAGCTATTTTATCATAATTTATTACCAATATTTTACATTAATGGTTTCACAGTTGCCAATTACTTGGCCTTAAGGGTAAAAAGTACAATATACACTAAACCTCAATCGTTAAAGCCGACGCAAAAATTCACCTCACCTAAATTGAACTTCTTGCCTATTTCCATTACTGACTTGGATTGTCTTACTTTCATATCACTAATGGAGTTGGAATAAAGAGCTGTTTGGCTATCCCTGTTAATGATGGTTGTGTTTAAGAATCTTCCTCGTCACGTTTGTGTTCAGATCTCTTATGTTATAATTAGATCAGAGACTGGTAGCATCGTTTCTCTCTCTGAAAGCACCAGTGCCCAGAGTCTGCTCGGTAATAAAATTATGGATCCAGATTGTTCTGAGAGACGAAGATACTTGCTGCTGATAGAGGTGAAAACAAGATCGATCCGTCTGGGGTTTTACGGTGTGCACTGGGTGCTGCATAGACTTGTCAAGGTTTGCTACGTCCTCTGGGCATCCGCAAAAGGCCCTGCTCTCTGGAGTGTTGTATATAGTGTAGCAAAAGAGTATTTATACATCCCACCAATCAAAACACAGCTTTATTACCTCATGCGAACTCATACAAACCAATAGAATTTCAACATGTTCTGTAGCTTAGAGTGCTCACTTACTACCTCTGAACAATACTCACGCTGTAGTTTGTCTCTTTCTTATCTTTTTGCATCTTGTAATTAACTCTTTGTTTCCCTTCATAAAATGTAATGTACATTGTAATCTTTTAAAAGAAAAATCAGGGTTGCATTTGCAACTTTTAAAAAACCGAGAGTGGAAACATTGGGTCTTAATTCAACACAGGATCAGTAAAACTGTTGTAAATACTGAGAAACATTTTGAATGTTCTTCATCTTACTACTAATCCATGCAAAAAAAAAAAAAAAAAGCAGCGACTAATTGTGATGCATTCAGATTTCAGTATTCAGTACTGTATATTTCACCCTGTGTAATGGGGCCCCCTCTCCTTTCTCTTTTTGTATTGTATGCGATTCTGAAACTGATTGAGTCATGAAAATAATTTGTGGCGGTGATTCTAATGTATTAAAAACGTTTCGTGTTCCTTTCTAACTGGATTACACCCTGGATTGAAAAAGTCTTCCTCGTGGTAGTTACATGTAGTTTCAAACATGAATAAACTTTTTGCTTTCATGATTAAATGTTGATGCAGTTTCTTACTTCACTATTTGATCCAGCCAAGTGCAGGGAGAGGAGAAAGTGCACCCAGCACCAGGCCTGGGAGGGTGACTGCCTGCCTGTCGGAGATGACTCTGAGATGATGGTGGGGCTGGGAGGGAAGGAGCAGCTGCTGTTGAGTGTGCAGGCATCGTGCCACCTACTGAACCATCGTTGGGAGTCCTCCCTTGATCCTGATGTGCTCAGTAACACCCCAAGGAAAACTCCGTATTCATAGATTAGGAAACCAAAGCTCAGAAAATTTAAGCGAATGCCAAAAGATCACAGACCTAGGACAGCAAGGGGTCACACCTTGAGCAAGGGATCACACCTTGAACTCAGGTCTCTCTGCCCTCAGCTCACACTCTCCTGACCTAGTGATGCCTTTGGCACTTGTTAGATGGATTTTTTTTTTTTTTTTTTTTTGAGATGGGGTCTCATGCTGTCACCCAGGCTAGAGTGTAGTGATGCGATCTTGACTCACTGCAGCATAAAACTCCTGGGCTCAAGTGATCCTCCTACCTCAGCTTCCTGAGTGGCTAGGACTACAGGTGTATACCACCATGCCTGGCTAATTTTTCTTTTTTTAGAGACATGGCTTGATATGTTGCCTAGGCTGGTCTCAAACTACTGGCCTCAGGCGATCCTCCAACCTTGGCCTCCTGGAGCTCTGGGATTACAGGTGTGAGCCACTGGACCCCACTGAATTTTTTTTTTTAAGTTATTATTTTTTTAGAGATGGGTTCTGACTGTGTTGTCCAGGCTGGTCTTGAACTTCTGGGCTCGAGCAATCCTCCTGCCTTGGCTTCCCAAAGTGTGGGATTACCGGTGTGAGCCACTGCGTCTGGCACACATTTGCTTCTTCACCTTTAACTTCTTTAACTACAGTTAAAGACTAAGAAAAGTTTGGAAAGAATGGGCCTCATGCCATTGAAAAAACAATCTGTGCAATATTCAACATACCTTTTTAAACTCTAAATTTGTAATCTTGTAAAACCAATTAAAAATCTTTTACCTGGATTTAATGTTTGTTTTCTTCAAATTGTTAGAAATTCCATATGTTTACATATACATCTGTCGCTAATATCTAAATCTTTATAATAAAAGAGGTCAATGGCAGGTAATTGGCCTGTTTACTATATCTCAAGGAAACTGACTCACAGGAAATCAGATTAATGTTAATTAGTTGCAGCAAATTGTCTATGATAAATACAACTGTTTGACTCTTTCAGTTGGTAAAGCCAGGCAAAACAAGGTCTAGGGCTTAATTCCCATTAATCTCCAGGCAGTTACACTGTGAGGGTAAACTTTATAAAATAGATTGCCCTCCAAAGCCGTCCTCCCTCACTTGGTGCTCAGCCTGCCTGTAGGAATTGCTCCCATGGCTAAATAGTTATTTGCATGATTCAATTAGCTTGTGGGTCAGCCTTTCTCATCTTTGTAAATAAAACAATATATGCTATGTGGTTTTGCAAAAATATACTGTGGGAACATAATACGTAGGCGCACCCAAATTCATCTTTAACATCCCAAAGCAGACACTTCCTTGGAACCGCCTTGAGTCTCACCTTGGACCAGTGTGTGGAGAGAAGCACAGGCCAGTGCTTAGAGGAGATTCCCACATTGACTAGCAACCCCTGAGGGAATTATGGGCGTCTCTGTTATCCTAGGGAGGCCGAAATGAAAATAACAATGCTCTTCCTATGTGCTGTGTTAGGAAGCATGTGCACGTTTTCTCTCTTCACTCCTCACCAGAGGACAGAAGCATCCTCACTTCATAGGTGAGGAAACTGGGCCACCACACAGGCCCTCTGGCCCAGCCTCTGGTGTCCCCTGGGGTTTGTGAAGCCCTCCAGACATGGAGACTGTGCGGGCATGTCTCACTCCAAACTGGGTGAAATCAGTCGTTGATTTTAATAGATTTTCACCAGGTACGTTTTCTGTGTCAAGTGGTGGGTTAGAGGCTGGACTCAGAGATGAGTAAAACCAGACCCCACGCCCTGACCTAGCCCTTCTTGCTCAAGAAGCCAACACTTAGTGAGAGCTTCGGAAAGCCTGGGGGGCTTCTGAGCCCTGGGACTAGAGAAGCGGAGGTCCCAAAACCCATTACAAGATCAAGGAGAATAACAACAGGAAACTGCCAGAAATACCCGCTCACGGGCAAAAGGGCCTGTCCACATACCGCTCGATGCACAGGAAACCGTGTGCTTACTTGAGAGTACATGTGTGTTCACAAGCATGTGGGGCCCAAGGGCCTGTGCAGCTGTCCATGCAGGGATGGGTACCAGGCTTCTGCTTGGGGTGCACAAATGGGGTGAGAGTCTCTTAAGTCTATTGGACCAGGTGACCTTGCAAACCAAGTTAGGGCTGTTCTGTAGCCCCCAAACAAAACAATGTCCATGTGCCATTCCCTGGTCAGAAGTGGGGGTGGGAAGGGGCGGCATTCCAGAGAAGTGAAGAAGAAACGTTGGGCCGAGTCTCCCAGGCGGGGTGAAGTGTGTGCTGGTGCCAGGAGAAAGGGTCCTCCCCTCTGGGCCGGCCCCCCACCAGGCACCTCCCACACAGTATCTCATTTAATGCCTGTGGAACCCCACAGGAGTGCTATTATCTCATTTTCCCATGGGATTCTGGGGCTCAAAGAAGCAACACCACCTGTCCAGGACTGGGGTTTGCCCTGTGAAGTCCCCATGTGCCACATTCAGCAGCCACTAGTATCAGACAGGCTGTAGTGGACTTGGGCCATCAGGCCTCCAGTATGAGATCCTGTCGTGGGGGGGTGGTGACCAGGAAAATCGTCCCTGCTTGTGGCTTTCCTGCCCATGCCTCAGTTGCCTGGGCCACCTGAGTGTGGGTGTCCTGTGGGGGGTGTGTGTGTGTGTGTGTGTGTGTGGTGCTATCTGTGTCCACGGATCATGGGGTTGGAGGTGAGAAACAGGAAGACCCCCTTTTCTCTGGCTGTGCTGGACTGGGCCTGGCACTAATGGGGGCAAACAGAGCACCTCCCTGGGAGGACAGCTGTCACAGTGAAGGTTCTGGAGCCCAGCAGCATGGCTTTGAATCCTGGCTCTGCCTCCTACCAGCTGATGTTCTGAGTGTAGGCCTGGGCACGTTCTCCACGTGTAATTTACCATGGGTAGAATTCTGCCTGGGCTTTGGTGTGCACCCGTGGCCCCATGGGTGTCTTCCCAAGTCCCAGGCTCTCCCCCGCTCAGCTCTGGCCCCAGTCTCCTTAGTTCTCCTGGCCATACAACCAGCTCTGGGTTTGAACAGATCTTACCCCCAGGTTCTAGAGTCCAACAGATGTGGTTTTTTGTTTGTTTGTTTGTTTTGAGACAGAGTCTCGCTCTTGTCTAGGCTGGAGTGCCATGATGTGATCCCAACTCATTACAACCTCCACCTCCCAAGTTCAAGTGATTCTCCTGTCTCAGCCTCCTGAGTAGCTGGGACTACAGGCTCCTGGCACCACACCTGGCTAATTTTTTGTATTTTTAGTAGAGACACGTTTCACCATGTTGACCAGGCTGGTCTCGAACTCCTGACCTCAAGCAATCCACCCACCTCGGCCTCCCAAAGTGCTGAGATTACAGGCACAAGCCACCACGCCCGGCCCAGATATGGATTTGAATCCTAGCTTTGCATCCTACCAGCTGTGTAATCTTGAGCAAGAGGCTTAAGGAAGGAGCCTGGCCCCTCATTCCCTGTTCTTGGAACGTCCTTCTGTACCCTCTACCCTGGTGAATGCCTGTCCTTCAAGGCCAAGCCCAGATCACTGTGCCCTCCAGCGGAGCTCAGCCCTGCCATTCCCCTTGTGCAGCACTTTTCATCCCTACTGGACATCCCAGCAGAGGCCCTACAGGGTTGGGAAAGTGAGGAGCTGCGGGGGAGGGAGCAGGGGTCATGGGGAAGGGTACACCAGAGAAGCCACAGAGGCAGGAGGCAGGAGATGCTTGCTCTTTATCTGGTCCCAGACTCCCTCTTGAAATGCTCATAGCGGCCTCCCACAGAAGGTGCGAGTATCATCTCCATTTCACATTTCACAGATGGGGAGACTGAAGCCACTTGGCCAAATACACACAGAGCCAGAACGTCAGTCTGGAGCCTAAACTCACATTTTTTTTTTTTTTTTTTTTTTTTTTTGAGACAGAGTTTCACTCTTGTTTCCTAGGCTGGAGTACAATGGCGTGATCTCAGCTCATTGCAACCTCCACCTCTCAGGTTCTAGCAATTCTCCTGCCTCAGCCTCCTGAGTAGTTGGGATTATAGGCATGTGCCACCACATCTGACTTATATATATATATATATATATTTTTTTTAGTAGAAACGGGGTTTCATCATGTTGGTCAGGCTGGTCTTGAACTCCTGACCTCAAGTGATCCGCCTGCCTCAGCCTCCCAAAGTGCTGGGATTACAGGTGTGAGCCACTACGCCCGGCCAACTCACATTCTTATTCCTTTGTGCCTCTGCTATCTTGTCAGTGTCTCTTTCTCATCATGCTGGGTCTGCAGTTTCACTATGAGCCTTAGGCGGGGCAGAAAGGAGAAGGGGAAGAATGCTGGTCTCCTCCCAACACCCCATCAGAGCCATTGGTGCCTCTCCCCAGCAGCTGAGCATCCCAGAGACACCCTCAGGAAGGCTGCTGTGTCCACAGATGCTTCTGGCCAATAATAGGCCTGCAACTGGTTCCTGCTGAGCCCCGCGACCCAGCCCATGGACAACCAGCACAACCACTCCCAGCCCGATGACTTGGCTGTGGCAGACTCAGCCATGTGCAGGTGGCCTGCTTCCATCTGGGCGCCACCCAATGTACTGCCAGGAGCCGCACCTCACGGCCAAGTGGATACAGCCCCTTCACAGAGGCAAAGAATGGATGCCCGGGGGCAGTGTGACCTCACAGCTAGGAAGCACCGTGGCTTAACGCTGATGAATGTATGCTCTTGAGTGAAACTACCCAGGTTTGAATCCAGGCCCTGCCTCCTATCAGCTGTGTGCCCTTGGGCAAGTCATGGAAACTCCCTGTGCCTCAGTCTCCTTCTTGTCAAGCACCTGCCTCCTGGTGTCGCAGGGTAGATCACGCAAGTTGGTGCAGATAAAGCCCTTCGAACAGTGCTCTGCAAATAGCACTGCCAAGCCTGGCTGCTCTTCTTCTCTATCTACAACCTGCCTTGTGGGGGTGATTTGCACTCAGATTCCAGCTTGTGCAGACACCACATGGCTCTTGCAAGTCCCAGGTCACCCACTGTGGATAAAACCCAGGTCTTCTGACACCCCGGTGGGTGCATCTTCCTCCAAGCATGAAGAATTCAAGCACAGAGTCAGGCCGAGTCCTGCCACTCACCCGCTGTGTGATCTTGGCCATGGAATTTCCTCTCTCTGCAGCCTCAGTTTTCTCATCTGTAAAATGAGGACTTCATTCTCACCTAGCTCGTAGGACTGTTGTAAAGATTGAGTGAGCTGCCGCCTGCGAAGGTGCCTGGCCCGGGATGGGGTGCGCTTTCTCATTGTTGTTATTGCTACACTGTGCCCCGGGTCAGAAGGGGATGCCCCATCTCCAGCCCCTCCAGCTGGAACAATTACTTCTGGTCAGCCACAGGGTTACCAGGGTATGTCAATGGCTGAGTGAGGGTCCTGGGGGTGGCGCGGCCTTTTCAGCCCACCTACTCCAGCCTGTCACCCCCAACCCTCAAGGCTGGCCTGAGGCCGAGGCCTCACCTCTCACCGCCACCTCAGGAGATAATAAAAGACTGATTCTTTTTTCCTGGTAAAATTTCAGCAGAAAGTGTACGCATCATTAAATATGGAAATCCAGAATTTTATTAGCAATCTGCTAGATCTGAACTGACGCCAATTAAACAAAAAAGATATCATTTATAAAAAGGCAGAGTTCAACTTGTATTAAATATGAAATGCAATTTTCTCCTGGTTTTGATTTATTACTGGTGGTCCATTGTTCAAAGAAGCATGTTATATTTCAATAGAGAAATATTGTTTATTCATTAATATTTTAAAACGGGCTTATTGCTGTGCATGGCTCTCACCGAATGAAACTTATGATTTAAAACATGAATTAATAAACACATTTGAAAGTGTTAGACGAGATCACAACCTCTCATTTTTCATTTTCCTGGGAGCATATTAAATTTTTATAATTCTGCATCTACAGTTTTTTCTTTTAAATAAAGATGCAGATTCCGAATTACTCTGCTAATTTCAGGTAACCAGGAGCGAAAAGCAATATCATAGGGACCGGTGTCAGAATCACAGAATCCCCAAGAAGATACTCAGGTTTATTTTTGTAATATTCATAAATCAAAATAAATGAGCTTTGTGCAGGAGGCAGCATTCATGCGCGTGAGGTGCCGGCTGGAGTGGGGCCTCGGCATCGGGGCTATGTGTGCAGCTGGGTTGGGTGCATCGATGCTCACATGCACACGTGTGTGCTCCTGAGTGTGTGTCCACAGAAACACACATGCATCACCCTAGCTGCCTGAGTGTGTGCAATCTGAATGCATCTCAGTTTTTTGGTCCAATGTTCAAGCATTATTTACTGAGCACCTACTATGTGCCAAGCCATGCTGGTTACTGAGGATGAGAGGGTGACAGCAGGATCTCTTTGCCCTTCTCCCACACAGCTTCTGGAGCCGCCTCTCCACCAGGACCTTGGGGGCTCTTGAGTTCCCCACAGTCCCTTGAAACACCTTAAACAATGCCTTCTTTCTGGTGAGCTCTTGGGAAGTATTTGTTGCTGAGCGAATAGACTGGAAGCATAGGGAAGAGAGAGATCTTTACAGGTTGGAGGTAAAGAAGACCTTCTGCAAACATGAGTGGAATTAGATCAGGAAAAAGGCACAGCCAGAGCCGGGCACGGTGCCTCACATCTATAATCCCAGCAGTTTGAGAGGGCAAGGTGGGAGGATCTTTTGAGCCCAGGAGTTTGAGATGAGCCTGAGCAACATGGTAAAAACCCATGTTTACAAAAAACACAAAATTTAGCCAGATATGGTGGTGCACGCCGGTAGTCCCAGCTACTCAGGAGGCTGAGGTGGGAGGATCACCTGATCCTGGGAGGTCAAGACTGAGGTGAGCAAAAATAATTGGAAGAAATGGAATTAGGAGAGAGGGCTGTGTCCTGAGGACAGGAAGGAGCTTCCATCTGTGGAGTACCCTTCCCACTGACGGCTCACACCCTGCCCAGCCCCTGCTGATCCCAACTTACTGCTGCCTCCCAAACTCCCTGTGAGACATGTGCTGTCATCAACCCATTTTACAGTGGAGGCAGCAGCGGCCTCAGAGGGAAAAAATTCACACACAAGGTCTCAGAGTCAGTAAGAAACTTCCTTTGGGTCTAGATCTGGGGTCCACACTTCCTCTAAATAGGCCAGGCCCAGAAAGACAGTTTGCAAAATAGACCAGTGGGGTTGTGTTGTCCCAAGGTGTGTGGGGAGGCAGGGGTTTGGAGGAGTCTTAGGGAAGGGGACTTGGACATGGCCTGAGGCCAGCAGAGATCCAGGAAAGTCACCAGCCCGCCCAGGAACACACACACACACACACAAGCATTTCTCTAGAGTGGAATTGCTGGCCTTGAGCAGGCACCCCTCTTCAGCCTTACTGAGGATCGTCAAATTGTTTTCCAAAATGGTTGTACCAGTTTACACTTCAGCAGGGGAACGGCATGGCCTGGTGGGGACGCTGGAGGAGACATACTTGCCAACATTTGGCATTTTCAATTTTCTTCCCACCTGGTGGTTAAATAATGATATATCAATGTGATTGTAATTTGAATTTTTATGATTATTAAAGAGGTTGAGCATCTTTTCACATGTTTATTCATTATTTGCATTTTCTCTTCTGTTAAGTGCATGTTGGAGGCATTTACCCATTTTTTTTCTTACATTGTTTGTCTTTTTCTTATTGATGTGTAAAAATTTATTTATTTATTTATTTATTTATTTGTTTGCTTTTTTGAGATAGTCTCGATCTGCGTCACCCAGGCTGGAGTGCAGGGGCACAATCTCAGCTTACTGCAACCTCTGCCTCCCAGGTTCAAGTGATTCTCATGCCTCGGCCTCCCCAGTAGCTGGGATTACGGGTATGCGCTACCATGCACAGCTAATTTTTGTATTTTTAGTAGAGACAGGTTTTTGCCATGTTGGCCAGGTTGGTCTCAAACTCCTGGCTTCAGGTGATCTGCCTGCCTTGGCCTCCCAAAGCACTGGGATAACAGGTGGTGAGCCACCATTCCCAGCCAGTGTGTAGGATGTTTTAATGAACAGTTCAGTACTTAATTTTAAAGAAAGCAATTTTAGCCAGCTGTGGTGGCTCATGCCCATAATCCCAGCACTTTGGGAGACTGAGGTAGGTGGATTGCCTGAGGTCAGGAGTTCGAAGCCAGCTTGGTCAACATGGTGAAACCCTGGCTCTACTAAAAACGCAAAAATTAGCCAGGCATGGTGGCACACACCTGTAATCCCAGTTATTTGGGAGGCTGAGGCAGGAGAATCACTTGAACCCAGAAGGCAGAGGTTGCAGTGAGCTGAGATCTTGCTGCTGCACTGCAGCCTGGGTGACAGAGGAAGACTCCATCTCAAAAAAAAAAAAAAAAGATAAAATAAAATAAAGTAAGCAATTTTTAAATTCCTTTATACTTACTCCTTTTTGCATATGGTTTGAGGTAGGGATCTGATTGTCCCACACAATTTACTGGAAAGTTCATCTTTTTCCCACTGGTCTGCAGTAGCATCTCCATCATGCATCAAGTGTCTCCTGTGTCACTCTGCTCCTGGGCTGTCCTGGCTGTTGACCTGTGTATCTATCTCTGAGCCAGTGTGGTAACACTGGCTTCACTCTCAGTTTTATGATTAGTCTTGATACCCAATAGAGCAAGTTCTCTCACTTTGTTCTTCAAGAATACATTGGCCGTTCTTAGCCCTTTGCGTTTCTGTAGAAATTTTAGAATTAGCTTGTCAAGTTTCATTTTAAAAAATCTGTTGGAATTTTAATTGAGATCACATTGAATAAATAGATGAAGTGAGGGGAATTGACATCTTTAAAATATTGAGTCTTTTAATCCATGAACGAGATATCGATCTTCATTTGTTTAGATCTTTTAAAATGTCTTAAAAATTTTATAATTTTCTCCATCAAAATCCTCAGGCTCCTTATTTCCTGGTACCAGGCCCCTCCCTGTTAAAACTCCAAATTTCTCTTTGTCTAAACTTTCTCTGTTTGGGTCATGTCCAGCGGTCTGGCCTTTCTTAACATGGAGTCCCATCCAAAGTGTGGCACCACTCTCTGAGAAGCAAGCTTCTCTCTCTTGGACTGTAAAGTCAGACAACTCTCCCTTTCTGCTTCCCCACTCCCTGTCTCCTTCTTCCCTCCTTTCCTTTCTTCTTCCCTTCCTTCTTCTCCTTCCTCCCTCGCCTTCCTTCCTTTCGCGCTCTCCTTTCTTCCTCCCTCTCTCCCTTCCTCTTTCCTTTATTCCTCCCTCCTTCCTCCCTCTCTCCCTCCCTCTCTTCCTTGCTTCCTTCCACTCTTTTTTGTTATTAATTAATAAATTTGATTTTTTAAAGTAGTATTGAGTGGAAAGTGCAACGTTCCTACACACCCCTGTCCCCCACCCACACACAACCTCCACAACTATCAACATCCCCCACAAGAGAGGCACTTTTGTTATAATCGATGAAACCACATTGACACGTCAGTATCATCCAAAATCTGGAGATTACATTAGGATTTGCTTTGGTGGTGTACATTCTATGAATTTTGACAAACGTACAATGACATGTATCCATCATTGTAGTATCATACAGAATGATTTCAATGCCCTAAAAATCCTCTGCACGCTGCCTTTTATCTTTCCCTCCCCCTAACGCCTGTCAACCACTGATCCTTTTATTGTCTCCATAGCTTTGCCTTTTCTAGAATGTTATATAGTCGGAATCAGACAGTATGTAGCCTTTTCAGACTGGCTTCCTTTACTTAGCAAAATGCATGTAAGTTCCCTCCATATCTTTTCATGGCTTGCTGGCACATTCCTTTTCAGTGCTGAGTAATATTCCATCGTCTGGACATGTCACAGTTTATTCACTCACCTACTGAAAGACATCTTAGTGCCTTCCAAGTTTTGGCAATTATAAATAAAGCTACTATACACATTTGTGTGAGGTTTTTGTGTGGACCTAAATTTTCAGTTCATGTGGGAAAATACCAAAGAGTGTAATTTCTGGATTGTATGGTAAGAATATGTTTAGTTTCTTTAAAAACTGCCAGACTGTCTTCCAAAGTCACTGTAGCATTTTGCATTCCCTCCAACATGAATATGAGTTCCTGTTGCTCTGCATCCTCTCCAGCATTTGGCGTTGTCAGTGTTTGAGAATTTGGCCATTCTAGCAGCTGTGTTGTGGTATCACATTGTTGTTTTAATTTTCAATTCTCTGGTGACATATGATGTTCTTTTCATTTGTTTATTTGCCATTTGTACATCTTCTTTGGTAAGTGTCCAACTGTTTTGCCATTCATTTAATTTATCTTTTTAAGACAGAGTCTCACTCTGTCATCCAGGCCGGAGTGCAGTGGCCCAGTCTTGGCTTACTGCAACCTCTGCCTCCCAGACTCAAGCTATCTTCCCACCTCAGCCTCCTGAGTAGCTTGGGACTACAAGCGTGCACCACCACGCCTGGCTAATTTTTGTAATATTTTTTAGAGATTATGTTTCACCATTTTCCTCAGGCTTGTCTCAAACTCCTAAGCTCAAGGGATCCATCTGCCTCAGCCTCCCAAAGTGCTGGAATTACAGGAAGTGAGCCACCATGCCCAGCCTTGCCCATTTTTAAATGGATTGTTTGTTTTCTTCTTGATGAGTTTTAATTCTTTGTATATTCTGGATAACAGTCCTTTATCAGATGTGTCTTTTGCAAATATTTTATCTGAGTCTACAGCTTGTCTTCTCATTCTCTTGACATTGTCTTTTGGAGACCAGAAGTTTTAAATTTTAATAAAGTCCAGCTTATCTATTCTCTGTTTCATGGATTGTACCTTTGGGATTGAATCTAAAAATTCATCACCATACTCAAGGTCATTTAGGTTTTCTCTTATTTTTTTTTCTAGGAGTTTAATAAGTTTTGCACTTTATACTTTACAGAGTCTATAATCCATTTTGAGTTAATTTTTGGGAAGGGGGTAAGCTTTGTGCCTACATCATATTTTTGTATATGGATAACCAGTTATTCCAGCACTATTTTTTGAAAAGACTATGTTTGTTTCATAGCCTTAGTTCTTCTGTCAAAGATCAGCTTACTATACTTATGGGTCTGTTTCTGGTCTCTCTATTCTGTTCCACTGATCTATTTTTCTATTCTTTCACCAATACCACACTATCTTAATTACCTTAGCTTTACAGTAAGTCTTGAAGTTGGGTAGTGTCAGTCTAACTTTGTTCTTCTCCTTCAGTATGAGCCAACTAGTCTGGGTCTTTTACCTCTCCATATAAATTTTAGAATCAATTTGTCTATGTCTACAAAATAAGTTGGTGGGATTTTGACTGGGTTGTGTTGAATATATAAATCAAATTGAGAAGAACTGACATCTAGACAATACTGGCTCTTCCTATCCATGAACATGAACTATCTCTCCATGTATTTTGCTCTTCTTTGTTATCTTTTGTCAAAGTTTCGTAGTTTTCCTTATATAGCTCTTGTACACATTTTATTATATTTATACCTAAGTAGTTTTGAGTGCTAATGTAAATGGTAAAGTGTTTTTGATTTTAAATCTCTCTTGTGCATTGCCAGTAAATAGGGAAACAATTGGCTTTTAAATATTAATCTTGTATACTGCAGCCTTGCTACAATAACTTATTAGTTCCTTTAGTTTTTTTAAATTCACTCAGATTTTCTACATAATTTCTCAGATAATTATGTTACCTGCAAAGACAGTTTTATTTCTTCCTTCCCAATCTCAGTATGTTTTATTTCCTTTTCTTGTCTTATTGCATTAGCTAGAATTGTCAGTACAATATTGAAAAGCAGTGGTGAGAGAAAATATCTTTGTTTTGTTTCTGATCTTAGCTGGGGAGCTTCTAGTTCTCATCACTAAGTATGATGTTAGTTGTAGGTTTTTTGTAGCTATTCTGTATCAAATTGATGAAGTTCCCCTCAATTCCCATTTACTGAGAGGTGTCTTGTTTTGTTTTGCCTTTATAATGAATGGGTGTTGGACTTCATCAGGTGCTTTTTCTGCATCTATTGATCACATGATCATTAGTGATCACATGACTTTTCTTTGGTCTGTTGATATAATAGATTACATTAATTGATTTCCAAACGTTGAACAAATCTTGCACACCTGGGAAAATTCCCACTTAGTGGTAGTGCATAATTCTTTTTATACATTGTTGGTTCCAATTTGCTAGTATTTTTTGAAGATTTCTGCATCTATGTTCATGAGAAATATTTTTCTGTAGTTATCTTTTCTTGTAATGCCTTTGGTTTTGATATCAGGATAATATTGGCCTCATAGGATAAGTTAGAATATAGCCACTGTACTTCTATCTTCTGAAAAAGATTGTAGAGAATTGGTATAATTTCCTTCTTAAATGTTTGGTAGCATTTTCCGTCTGCTTCCTGTTTTGGAAGGTTATTAATTGTTGATTCAATTTCTTTAATAGATATAGACCTATTCTGATGTCTATTTCTTCTTGCGTGAATTTTGGCAGATTTTATTTTTCAAGAAATTAGTCCATTTCATCTAGGTTACATTTGTGTGCATAGACTTGTTCATAATATTTCTCTATTCTT
Organism: Chlorocebus sabaeus; assembly: GCF_047675955.1. Classification (NCBI taxonomy): domain Eukaryota; kingdom Metazoa; phylum Chordata; class Mammalia; order Primates; family Cercopithecidae; genus Chlorocebus; species Chlorocebus sabaeus. The sequence goes on from NC_132915.1 coordinate 101,372,452, forward strand.
TTAGTGTCCATAGGATCTGCAGTGATGTTTCCTTTCTGTTTCTGTTCCCTTTTTTGTTAGCAATTTGTGTCTTCTTTCCTTATTTCTTAGCCTTTCTAGAGGCTTAGTGATTTTTTTTTTTTTTTTTTTTTTTTTTGAGGTGGAGTCTCACTCTGTCACTGGAGTGCTGTGGTGTGATCTCAGCTCACTGCAACCTCTGCTTCCCAGGTTTAAGTGGTTCTCCTGCCTCAGCCTCCTGAGTAGCTGGGACTACAGGTGTGCACCCCCATGCCCAGCTAATTTTTGCATTTTTAGTAGAGATGAAGTTTTACCACGTTTGCCAGGCTGGTCTTGAACTCCTGACCTAATGTGGTCCACTTTCCTCAGCCTCCCAAAGTGCTGGGATTATAGGGGTGAGCCACTGAGCTCAGGTGAGGCTTATTGATTTTATTGATCTTTTTAAAGAACCAGATTTTTGTTTTGTTGATTTTCTCTCTTGATTTCCTGTTTTCAATTTTATTAGTTTCTGCTCTAATTTTTATTTCTCTTCGTGTGCTCATTTTGAATTCAATTTGTTCTTTTTTTTTCTAGTTTCCTAACGTGGAAACTTAGATTATTGAGTTTAGCCCTTCTTTTCCATTATATGTATTCTATGCTGTAAATTTTCCTCTAAGCACTGCTTTTGCTGCATCCCACAGTTTTCTGTAAGTTGTATTTTCATTTTCATTTAGTTCAAAATACTTTAAAATTTCAGGTTGTGTGTGATGGCTCACACCTGTAATCCCAGCACTTTAGGAGGCCGAGGCAGGTAGATCACCAGAACCAGAGGCCAGGAGATCGAAACCAGCCTGGCCAACACGGTGAAACCCTGTCTCTACTAAAAATACAAAAATTAGCCAGGTGCGGTGGCATGCACCTGTAATCCCAGCTACTCAGGAGGCTGAGGCAGGATAATCTTTCGAACCCAGTAGGCAGAGGTTCAGTGAGCTGAAATCATACCTTTGCATTCCAGCCTGGGCCACAGAACAAAACTCCATCTCAAAAAAAAAAAAAAAAAATTCATTTGGGGTTTATTCTTTGAACCATGTGTTACTTAATCTCCAAGTGTTTTGGGATTTTTGAGCTATCTTTTCTTTTTTTCTTTTTATTGAGACAGGATCTCACTCTGTCACCCAGGCTGCGATGCAGTGGCACAATCTTGGCTTATTGCAGCCTCTGCCTCCCAGGCTCAAGCAATCCTCCTACCTCAGCCCCCTGAGTAGCTGGCACCACAAGCGTGAGCCCCTGGCTTACGTTTTTTGTAGTCCTTAGAGTGGGGGTTTCACCACGTTGCCCAGGCTGGTCTCAAACTCCTGGGGTCAAGCAATCCACCAACTTTGGCCTCCCAAAGTGCTAGGATTACAGGCAAGAGCCATTGTGCCTGGCTGAGCTACCTTTTCTGTTATTAATTTCTAGTTTAATTTCACTGTGGTCTGAGAGTAGACTTTGTATGATTTCTATTATTTTAAATTTGTTAAGGTGTGTTTTATGGCCCAGAATGTAGTCTATCTTGGTGAATATTCCATGTGAGTGTGAAAACGATGTGTAAACTTCTGTTGTTATATGAAGTAGTTTATAGATATCAATTATATTCAGTTAATTGATGGTGCCATTGAACTCCCCTATATCCTTACTGATTTTCTACCTGCTGAATCTGTTCATTTCTGATACGGGGGTGTTGAAGTCTCCAACTACGAAAGTGGATTCATCTGTTTCTCCTTGCATTGCTATTAGTTTCTGCCTCATGTATTTTAATGCTTCTTAACATTATTATGTCTTCTTGGAGAACTGATTATTTTGTCATTATGTAATACCTCTCTGATAACTTTCCTTGTTCTGAAGTCTGCGCTGTCTGAAATTCGTATAGCTACTTCTGCTTAATTAGTGTTTGTATAGTATATCTTTCTTCATCCCTTTACTTTTAATCTATATATGTTTTTATACTTAAAGTGGTTTTCTTGTAGACAACATACACTCGGGTCTCGCTTTTTAAAATCTACTCTGACAATCTCTGTCTCCAAACTGGTATATTTAGTATATTTACACCATTGACATTTAAAATGCTAATGCTATAGTTGTTTTAATGTCTACCATATTTGTTGCTTTTCCATTTGTTGCACTTGTTTCTTGTTCCCGCTTTCATCTTCCACACTTTTTCTGCTTTTTGTGGTTGTAATTGGGTATCTTATGATTTCATTTTCTCTCCTTTCTTAGAATATAAATTATACTTTATTTTTTACTGAATTCTTGTTTACCAAAGACAATTCTACTTTTAAAAAGTGGCTACAATAGAGTTTGCAATATGCAACTCCATTTTCCACTGCAATCCAACTCAATTTTCAAATAACACTATACCACTTTCATGGATAGTGCCATACCTTATTATCACAAGATATTCCTCATTTCTCCCTCCTATCCCTTGTATTATTGCTGTTATATATTTCACTTGTACATAGCCTACACGAGCATTATACATATGCGTACATAATTGAATACACTGTTGCTATGACTTTGAACAAACTGTTATATCAATTAAGAATAATTTTTTTTTAATTTTATCTTCACTTATTTCTTCTCCAATCCTTTTCCTTTCCTCACATAGATCTGAGTTTCTAACGTATTTTCCTTCTCACTAAATGACTTCTTTTTAACATTTCTTGTAAGGAGAATGTATTGGAAACCAATTCCCTCAAATTGTTATTTGCCTGAGATAGTCTTTATTTCTTCTTCACATTTGAAGGATAATTTTGCAGAGTATAGACTTCTAGGTTGATGAAGTTTTGTTTTTTCTGTCTCTCATCACTTTAAATATTTCACCCCACTCTCTTCTTGCTTGCATGGTTTCTGAGGATAAGTCAGATGTAACTCTTATCTTTGGGTCTCTGTGGGTAACGTGTTTATTCCCCTCTGATTTGTTCAAGATTTGTTATTTATCTTTGATTTTTCTGACATTTGAATACAATATGCCTAGAGTTTTTTTGTTGTTGTTGTTGTTGTTTTTGGCACGTGTCCTGCTTGTTGTTCTTTGAACTTCCTGGATCTGTGGTTTGACATCTCACATTAATCTGGGGAAACCTTCAGCCACTACTGCTTCAGATGTTCCCTCCCTCCCTCCCTCCCTCCCTTCTTCTCTCCCTTCCTTCCTTCCTTCCCTCCTTCCTTCCTTCCTTCCTTCCCTCCCTCCCTCCCTCCCTCCCTCCCTCCCTCCCTCCCTCCTTCCTTCCTTCCTTCCTTCCTTCCTTCCTTCCTTCCTTCCTTCCTTCCTTCCTTCCTTCCTTCCTTCCTGTATTTCCATTAATGCATTTATGCCTTTTCTAATAGTTGTTCCACAATTCTTGGATATTCTGTTCTGGTTTGTCTGCTTTTTTCCGAGTCATTGTTTTCCTTGTTTTTTAGTTTTGGAAGTGTCTGCTGTCATATCCTTGAGCTCAGAGATTCTTTCCTCCACATGTACAGACCACTGATGTGCTGGTTAAAGGGATTCTTTATTTCTGTTACAGTATCTTTTTATCTCTAGCATTTTTTTAATCCTTTCTTAGAATTTCCATCTCCCTGATTATATTATCCATCTGTTCTTGCATGTTGTCTACTTTTTCAATTAAGGCCCCTAGCACATTAATCATAGTTTTAAAAAAATCCTGATTTGATAATTCCAACATTCCTGCCATATCTCGTTCTGATGCTTTCTCAGTCTCTTCAAACTCAGCTTTTTCCCTTTTAGTATGCCTTGTAATTTTCTGTTAAAAGGTGTATTGGGTAAAAGAAACTGTGGTAAATAGGTCTTCAGTAATGTGGCAGTAAGGTGTGGGGAGGGGAAGCATTGTATAATTCTATAATTAGGTCATTTTTTGGTGAGCCTGTGCTCCTGAACTTTGAACTTCACCAGTGCTTTTTAGTTATTTTCCCTCCCTGTTTGGTGGAACAGGATGACTAGAAGGGACTGGAGTTAAGTATTCCCATTCCCCCAGGTGGGTTATTCTCTGATAAAACCCCAGCAGGTTAGGCTCTGGTAAAATCATTTCTCCTGAGGGCAGTGTATTAGTTCATTCTCACAGTGTTATGAAGAAATAACCAAGACTGGGTAATTTATAAAGGAAAGAGATTTAATTGACTTACAGCTCTGCAGGACTGGGGAGGCCTTAGCAAACTTATAATCATGGTGGAAGGGGAAGCAAACATGTCCTTCTTCACATAGTGGTGGGAAGGAGAAGCCTGAGAACGGAGCAAAGGGGGAAGTCCCTTATAAAACCATCAGATGTCGTGAGAACTTACTCACTATCACGAGGATAGCATGGGGGAACTGCCCCCTTAACTCAATTACCTTCCACCACGTCCCTTCTATGACATGTGGGGATTGTGGGAACTACAGTTCAAGATGAGATATGGGTGAGGACACTGTCAAACCATATCAAGCAGTCTTTGTTAAGAAGAAAAAAATGGGTCAGGCACGGTGGCTCAAGCCTGTAATCCCAGCACTTTGGGGGGCCAAGGCCAGTGGATCATGAGGTCAGGTGTTCGAGACCAGCCTAGCCAACACGGTGAAACCCCGTCTCTACTAAAAATACAAAAATTAGCCAGGCATGGTGGGGAGTGCCTGTAATCCCAGCTACTTGGGAGGCAGAGGCAGGAGAATTGCTTGAACCCAGGAAGTGGAGGTTGCAGTGAGCTGTGATCGTGCCACTGCACTCCAGCCTAGGTGACAAAGGAAGACTCCATCTCAAGAAAAAAAAAAAAAAAAAAAAGGAAGAAGAAAAGAACGATCTGTTGTATTTTAAAATGGATTCTTTCCCCCTCCCTCACTGGAAGTATGAGGGGATTCTTCTCCAATATTTACTGTGAGGATCTTGTAGAACTCTAGAGGAAACTCACAAAAGTGTGGGTGCCCCTCATGATTGGGTCCCCTGGAGTTTTCAACTCTCAGACTTGTCCACCTTGACCTCCTAGTAAGTTATTTCTTACATTTAAGGTTTTCCTACCCTGGTGCTGGTTCTTGTGGAAGTTTCTGCTCTGGTTTTCTGCTCCAGTAAGTTGTGATTCTCTGAATCTGCTCTGTCTGTCTCTAATTTTGGGGCAGCTGTTTGTTTTGTGACCTCACTTCTCTGGCCAATCTAAGAACAGTTGTTGATCTTTCAGTTTGTTCAACATTTTACTTGTTGTGAGGATAGAGTGTTAATTTCTACACTTCTTACATGCTGGACCAGAAGCTTGAAGCCCCTCCTATCTTTCTTACCTTTCATTACACATACACAATCATATATATGACACACACACACATATATGTCAGTATTTTATACATTCTGTTTTCAGCCTTCCTTTTTTTTTTTTTTTTTTTAAGAAATACATCCTGAATGTCCTTTTGTGTGTTTTGTTTTGTTTTGTTTTGTTTTGTTTTGAGATGGAGTCTTGCTCTGTTGCCTAGGCTGGAGTGCAGTGACTCTATCTTGGTTCACTGCAATCTCCACCTCCCTGGTTCAAGCAATTCCTCTGCCTCAGCCTCCCGAGTAGCTGGGATTACTGGAGCATGCCACCACACCCTGCTAATTTTTTTGTGTTTTTAGTAGAGACGGGGTTTCGCCATGTTGGCTAGACTGGTTTCCAACTCCTGACCTCAGACAATCTGCCCACCTAGGCCTGCCAAAGTGCTGAGATTACAGGTGTGAACCACCACGCCCAGCCGTCTTCTCACATTTCTACCCAGGTACTTACTGCAGTCTTTGGTATTGACTTTACTGTGCTCCGTGATAGACATGTGTCCTCATGTCACTAATCTCCCACTGGTGGACATTTATGTTGACAGCTTATTGCTCTGACCCACAGTGCTTCATAAATATCTTGAACATCAATCACTGAGGACATATCTGAACATTTCTAGAGGACAAATTTGTAAAAATGGAGTTGCTCAGTCAAGGGGGTGATATGGTTTGGCTGTGTCCCCACCCAAATCTCATCTTGAATTGTATTCCCCATAATCTTCATTTGTCAAGGGAGGGACTCAGTGGGAGGTGATTGAATCATGGGGGCAGCTTCGCTTATGCTGTTTCCATAATAGTGAGTGAGTGCTCATGAGACCTGATGGTTTTACAAGTGTTTGACAATTCCTCCTTCACACACACTCTCTCCTGCCGCCTTGTGAAGAAGTGCTTGCTTCCCTTTCACCATCTGCCATGATTGTAAGTTTCCTGAGGCCTCCATGTGGAACTGTGAGTCAATTAAACCTCTTTCCTTTATAAATTACTTGTCTTGGGCAGTTCTTTATAGCAGTATGAAAATGGACTAATACAGAGGGTACATGCATTAAAATTTTTAAGAAACCCAACTCTCCCCTGTAAGGCTGTTCCAGTCTGCATTGTGTCTCTTTGAAGCAACCTGGCTGTTCAGCATGGCAGAGTATGGATTGAGGCAGAGCTGTTAGAGCTGTGAGCCCCACACTGTCCCCGTGGGCTCAGTTCAGAGCACTTCTGCATCACTGGAGCACCTTTTGCCCCAATTATCAAACATCTTTTGCTGGGTCTTTCTTGGCCTCAACCTGAGCTGGATGAGAATATCTCTCTTGATGCTGATTTGCAGGAAAACTCTGGGAAAATTTCTATGATGATAATAAGAAGAGAAATAGCAGCCACTAGTGACCCATGATGATTTCTTGTGACCAGGTCCTGGGCTAAGCCCTTGTTGAATATTATCTTCTTCAGATTTAGTTGCCCTATTTTATAAATGAGAAAACCATGCTCAGAGAAGGGAGCGTCTTGCCTAAGTGCCCACAGCCAGGATCAGTCTTGCTGTGCTGACTCCAAGCTGGTGAGCTTGATCATATACCATGACATCTCTGAGCCTCAGTTATGGCAGGGATCAAGGATGCTGAACCTGCCCTCCTCCCAGGGGGGATGAGAACCAAGGGAGCCAGGGTCTTTGGAACTCTTAAGATGTGTGTGACTGTATCCAGGGTCAGTGTCATGGACTGGTCTGAGGCAAGTGTTCAAGCTCAGCCTGGAGTTTCCTGGTTTCACCCACACGATGCCCAGAGTGGGTGATCCAGGGCTCAGAAAACATGCTGTGTAAAGGGGCAATTCTATTGTAAGCTTGTGGGGCCCATCCCAGGAAGCCAGGCTGCCCCTCACACCACTGCAGTCTGAGACAAGTGTGCCAAGCCGGGTGACAGTGCTGGTGGATGAATGGGATGGGCGTGTGTCCTCTCTCGGAGCCTCAGCTTCCCTCTCTGTAAAATGGGTTCATCCCTCCTAGGGCTGCATGAGGACTGAACAAGGTCTTGCTTACACATCATGAAACTCACCATCTTACATACAGTAGGTGCTTATTAATGAGCATTACTGATTCAGGGTGTCTGGGGCACCCAAGCCAGGCACCTCCTTTGGGGAAGTGCCACCAGGAGCCATTTTACCCATGTTTATTGTCCAAATGAACAGATGAGCCAACTGCTGTTCGGGAGGCCACAGGCTGCCCCTGAACCCCCAGTCCCCACCATTCTTAGCAGGTTTCTCCCCTCCGCCACTGCATCCGTCTGGTCCCCTGGCGTCTGCTCAACTCCAAACAGTTGCTTAATTTGTGCATTATAAGAAAATGAGAGTTTCAAAGCACTCGGCGATGTATAACAATAAATAAGGACTCCCACAATATTGCCTTCCAGCCGCTGGCGGCCACAGAAGCAGCACAGATGTCTGGCACCCTGACAATACCTGGCTCCTGCCACTGTGAGGAGCGGGTCTCAGGAGGTCGCCGTTAGGCCCGTGAGCACACTACGTCACGTGTCATGGGCACGTCCCTGCGTGCACTGTGACTTCTGTGTGTTTCTGAGCAGTGTCATGTGGGCCTGTGACACGATGTTGCACTGGTGTGAATGCAAGCGGGTGGCCCACTGTGTGCGGCGTGTCTTGTCTGTGTGTCGCCATGTTATGTGGTGTGTGTGTCTTTTACAGGGCATGCCTAAGGCAGGTTACGGGCATGTTGCTGTCCTAGGAGCAGGAAGAAACTAACATTCATTAGCTTCCTTGTTGTTTGTTGAACACCTACTAGGTGCTAGGGGCTTAGTCTAGGCATTGTGGATGTAGCAGACACCAAAATAAACCCAGACCCCTGCCGTTACATTCTAGTGGAGCAGATGGAGCCTCCCAGGCCCAGTTATGGGTGGAACTGGGTTCCTTCCAAAACATATATTAAAGTCCAAATCCCCAAACAGCTGTGAATGTGACTTTATTTGGAAATAGGGTCTTTGCCGATACAACCAAGTTAAGATGATGTCATGCTGTATTAAGGGGGCCTAATTCAAGGATGGTGTCCTTTAGAAGAAGAAAAAACAGAGGCCCGCATGGCCTCTGCGAGCCGAGGGACACCAGGCCTGCCAGCAGCCGCCACGCCAGGAGGGAGGACAGCGCAGATCCTGCCCCAGGGCCTCCAGGAGGAACACTGGTCCCACTGACACCTTGATTTCGGACTTCTGGCCCCCAGAACCATGAGAGAACACATTTCTGTTGTGTTGAGCCAACAAGTTTGTGGTACTACTTGGCAGTCCCAGGAAACTAACACAGCCTGAGAGCCAAGGCGAGAGAAGGGCCTGCCGCTAACTGACCCCCAGGGATCTAAGGACTCCAGGGTGATGGAGCGAGTGTACCCAGAGCTGTTGAGCAAAACAGGTAGGGACATGGATAGCAGTGCCCAGCAGAGTCCTGCTGTGCTGCCTGGGCAGGCCAGTCTATTTCTCTCATCTGTGAGGTGGGCTAATCATAGTACCTTTCTCCCAAGGGTGCTACGGGGATCCAGTGAGATGGTGCATGGCCCCCACATGCGTGTGCTCAGGAAATGTGGGCGCCTTCCAGTTGGAACCAGGTGCGTTCGCCTTACAGCCCCAGGTTCCTTTTCTTTACTGTTCTAAATTAAATGGAGTCTGGGCTGAGCGCCATGGCTCACACTTGTAATCCCAGCACTTTGGGAGGTCGAGGCAGGCAGATTATCTGACCTCAAGAGTTCGAGACCAGCCTGGGCAACATGGTGAAACCCCGTCTGTACTAAAATACAAAAAATTAGCCAGGCATGGTGGCGGGCACCTGTAATCCCAGCTACTCAGGAGGCTGAGGCAGGAGAATTGATTGAACCAGGGAGGTGGAAGTTGCAGTGAGTTGAGATTGCGTCACTGCACTCCCGCCTGGATGACAGAGTGAGACTGCATCTCAAAAAAAGGGAATCTGGGCCTGGTCTCTGGACATCCACTTCCCAGGGATCCAGGACCTCTCTCCTCCCCTCCAGAGTCCCAGGTGGCTGTGATGCTCCAGGCACAGGTCTTCTTGGTTCTCTGGCCTACAGTTGTGTGGCATGACACTGTCCCCAAGCCTGTACCCTGTCATCAGGTCAGGCTGTTCTACCAGGGGTCCTGGACATGTCTCCCACTGGGAAGCCCCTCCACTGGCTCCAGAGCCTACTACAGATCCCTCTCTGCAGTGCTCAAGGCTGAGACTCAAGGTCCCATCACCACAGATGTCCAGGAACCTGGGAGCAGTTCCTGCCTCCCCAGAGCACTTACCTCCCTCAGGCTCCAGCCAGTCTTGAGCTGAGCTCCAAACTCTCTCTCCTCCCCAGAGGAAGTTCCTGCTTCATCCCTTGTTTGGCCCCTATGCTCCAACAAAGACTAGGGAGGAGGTGGGGCTCAGGGTAGCTCTGGACATGCTAAGAAGGTGTTAACTTCCCCAGAGAGGTGAGACCAGGCCCCTATAGTCAAAATCAAAACTTCTGGTTGCCATGAAGAAGGAACAATTCACCTTTTGTAGGGCACTGAGTTGAGTACTTTCAAGCAGGTTACCTTATCACCATCATCATCACCACCACTATCACCACATTACTACCACTACCACCAACATCACCACCATCATCACCGCCACCATCATCACTCTCATCAGCATCCTCACTATCACCATCACCACCATCACCAACTTCACCACCACCATCATCCTCACTACTGTCACCACCCACCACTTCTGTCACCACCACCATCACCATCACCACCACCGCCACCACCAGCACTATCATCATTACTAACATCATCACCATCACCACCATCACCATCATCGCCAGTACTACCACCATCACTATCATCATTATCCTCACTATCATCATCATCCTCATCATCCTCACTGCTACCATCACCATCACCACTGCCACCACCACCACCATCACCATCACTACTATCATTACTATCATCATCACCATCACCACCATCACCATCATCACCAGTACCACCACCATCACTATCATCATTATCCTCACTATCATCATCACTATCCTCACTACCACCACCACCACTATCATCATTACCATCATCATCACCATCATCACCATCATCACCATCATCGCCAGCACCACCACCATCACTATCATCATTATCCTCACTATCATCATCACTATCCTCACTACCACCACCAGCACTATCATCATTACCATCATCATCACCATCACCATCATCACCATCATCGCCAGTACCACCACCATCACTATCGTCATTATCCTCACTATCATCATCATCCTCACTACCACCATCACCATCATCACAATCATCATCACCGTCATTATAGTTATCACCATAACCACAATCACCACCACAACCATCATCATCACCACCAGTACCACCACCATCACTATCATCATTATCCTCACTACTATCATCATCATCATTATCCTCACGACCATCACCATCACCACCACCACCATCATTACCATCATCATCACCATCATCGCCAGTACCACCACCACCACTATCATCATTATCCTCACTACTATCATCATCATTATTATCCTCACTACCATCACCATCACCATCACCACCACCACCATTATCATCATTAACATCATCATCACCATCATCATCACCATCACCACCATCACTGCCACTACCACCACCATCACTATCATCATTATCCTCACTATCATCATCATCCTCACTACTACCATCACCACCATCACAATCATCATTGCCATCATTATAGTTATCACCATAACCACAATCACCACCACAACCATCATCATCATCATCACCACTACCACCACTATCACTATCATCATTATCCTCACTACTATCATCATCATCATTATTATCCTCACTACCATCACCATCACCACCACCACCACCACCACCACCATCATTGCCATCATCATCACCATCACCACCATCACCATCATCGCCACTACCACCACCATCACTATCATCATTATCCTCACTATCATCATCATCCTCACTACCATCACCACCATCACAATCGTTATAACCATCATTATAATTATCACCATAACCACAATCACCACCACAACCATCATCATCACCACCAGTACCACCACCATCACTATCATCATTGTCCTCACTACTATCATCATCATTATTATCCTCACTACCATCACCATCACCACCACCACCACCACCACTATCATCATTACCATCATCACCATCATCGCCACTACCACCACCATCACTATCATCATCCTCACGATCATCACTATCCTCACTACCATCACCATCACCACTGCCACCACCACCACCATCACCATCATTACTATCATTACTATCATCATCACCATCACCACCATCACCATCATCACCAGTACCACCACCATCACTATCATCATTATCCTCACTATCATCATCATCACTATCCTCACTACCACCACCACCACTATCATCATTACCATCATCATCACCATCACCACCATCACCATCATCACCACTCCCACCACCATCACTATCGTCATTATCCTCGCTACCATCACAATCATCATCACCATCATTATAATTATCACCATAACCACAATCACCACCACAACCATCATCATCACAGTTACCATCATCACCACCATCACCATCCTTACCCTCATTATCTTTATAGCCATCAGCAGTATAGTAGCATCGCTATCAGCATCATCACCATCTCCACCATCATCATCATTGATTTTTTTCAGGTCCCTGGTTCACTGTCTGTCTCTCACTGTGGCTCCCCCATCACAATGTAATAAATACTCCTGTGCCCATGTGAACTCCTATTCAAACCAGATCCTTAACAGTCTCAGTTCTCCAGGTGTTGTCCATCTCTGCACTCACCCCTGAAACTTCTCCACTACTGAGACCTCCACACCTCCCTCCTCTGCCTGGCCCCAACCCCCATCCTCCTCTGCCAGTGAGGGTTGAGGAGAGAGAGGAGCGTCTACCTAACAGTTACATTTCTACCCAAAGCCTGTTCCAGGCAACCTAGGCCTTTTCTATCATGTGCCTCCAGATTTTTTAGCCTCCTTTCACTGGTCAATTCCAAGGCCACTTGCACACTTTTAGGCATTTGCTATAGCGGCACCCCGCTTCCAGGTACCCAGGCCTTTGTCGGTTTTCTATTGCTGCTCAAAGACATTCTGCCTCCCACAGCTTCCCCGCTCCGTCTTCCACCGGCAGGTCCCCGGGACTGGATGGCTCCTGCTGTCTGTGTTCTCCATGCCTAGCTGCTGGGAGCCGAGGAGGCTGCACCTGCCTCTGGTGTGAGGCCAGAGTCTGAGCCCTTAGCATGGTACCTGGAGCCAGAGCTGTCTCTGGGTTCCTCTGCTGCCCAGGCCAGACACGTGCCCCTCTGAGCCTCCGCTTCCTTATCAGTGAAATGCGAATAATGATGTCACCCTTACAGGTACATTGGGAGGTTACATGGGTTCATGGATGGGAAAAAACTGGTATGTAGGGGGCAGGCAGCCAAGGCTGGTTCTTTCATTCATGAGTGCATTCATTCAGTGCTCATGGAGAGCCCATCTGTGCCAGGCACTGGGCAGGGGTTGGGGAGCACAGCAGGTCTGGTTCCTCTCTGTGGCCAGCCTCCCCTCCCCCACCTCAAGGCCCCGCCGTGCACCCCTGTGTCGGCCCTACCTATCCCCGTTGTCCATAGAGGCTGTGTCCCTTTCTCCCTATCTCTGTCTTTCCACCCTCTGCCTCTGCCTCCCTGCCTCGCTGCCATCCCTGGTTCTTTGCCGGGCACCACGGAGAAAGTCGGAGGCTCCACGACCTGCCTGCTCGCATTGATTAAAAACTCACCTTCCTGCGTCTGAATGCTACAGAAGCGTGATCCCTATTTTCCCTTCGAAACGCGGATTGAGAAAAAAAGTGTGGCCAGTACACATTTTCCTCTGCAGGGCACCACTAACCTGGAAGTCAGTGGCTGGGACGGGTGACCAGGAGGCGCGTTGGCTGCCAGGTGGCTTCCAGATGGAACTCCTGCCCTGAGAGAGAGAGAGAGGTGGCGCGGGGCGGCTGGGCAGGATGGGGGTGTGGGAGGAAGAGTTCCTAGTGTCTGGAAAACTGAAGCCCAGGACACTAGTCTGTAAATAGAGAGTGGAGAACTTGAACCCAATGCAGTATGAAACTTTTAAATGTGGCCTCATTCCACACGCCAGCCCAGGACACATCAGTCCTCACGGTGCCAACAGCAGCCACGCGATCCTGGGCCCTCTTTGTGAGTGGCACTGAGTGTGTCCCATACGAGAGTGGTTTAAACTCTAGAGTAACTCTGGGCATGGGGAATTCTGTTGTGCTGTTCTACAGATCAGGAAACTGAGGCTCAGAGAGGCTGTGTAGCTCACCCTCCCTGCCCCCCACATCTAAGGGGCAGGCATGAGTGAGCAGAGTCCTGTCACCTGTGGCGAGTGGTGGGTGAAACTCACTCCCCAGGGATCCCTGCCATGGGCCTTCCTCCGGCCCAGGTAGGAGGGCGGCCCCGTAGCTAAGCCCTCACTCCAGTCAGGGAAGCTGGCTAGTGGGGGTCCTGTGGATCGGGCCGGGAGGAGGATTCTGGGTCTGGCTCTGTCCTGCAGATGGCTCCCCGCAGGGTCTCATGCAGCCCCTGGCCCTCTCCTGCCTTGGTGGGGGCAGGGCAGGAAGCTCGCCTTCCCCCGAGGGCCTCGGGAGCCATCGAGTGTGTAGGCAGGAGAGTGCCACGGTCAGGTGGGCTTGGACTGTCATGGGTTGGATGGACCAGAGTGGGTGAGACTTGAGGCTGGGTGACCCTGGTCCCAGACAGAAAGGGTGAGGTCTAAGGCAGTGGCTACAGGGAGGGAGGAATGGGATGGTGGTGATATTTGGCTGTCGGCGTTGGCTGCACGCTGGAACCTTCTGGCAATTTTTTTTTTTTTTTTTTTTTTTTGAGACAGAATATCCGTCTTATTACCCAGGCTGGAGTGAAGTGGTGCCATCTTGGCTCACTGCAACATCTGCCTCCTGGGTTTAAGCGATTCTCCTGCCTTAGCCTCCCAAGTAGCTGGAATTACAGGCATGCACCACCACGCCTGGCTGAGTTTTGGATTTTTAGTAGAGATGGGGTTTCACCATGTTGGTCAGGCTGGTCTCAAACTCCTGACCTCAGGGGATCCACCCACCTCAGCCTCTCAAAATGCTAGGATTACAGGTGGGAGCCACTGTGCCCAGCCCCTTCTGGCAATTCTGATTCAGTTGATCCGGGTGCAGCCTGGGCATTGGCAGGTTTGAAATCTCCCCCGGGGGGATTCTAACACAGCTTGAGGTGCCCTAGGGCATAAGCTAGAGTCATGAACCCCTTTTGGGTCTGTGCAGGACCCCACTGGAATCAGACTCAGGCCTGGGGGTCCAGCAGCGTTGCTCCCTGCTCCCTGCCCCCTGCCCACGCTGGCGTGGCTTCCAGGACGGGGAAGCAGATGGAAAGTTTGAGGGGGACAGCAGTAAGGCTGAGAGGCAGGTATAGGGTGGCAACCCCCCTCCCCGGATGAGATGGAGAAGTGGCAGCGTGGGGCTCTGCAACTGGTGTGGTGTCTGTGGCCGCTGCCTTGGGTGAGGGCAGGCTGCTCTAGGCTTTTCAGTGGTGTGAGAGGCTGCAGCTGTGTTGAAGCCGGAACCAGGCTCAAGGGCAGGGCTGTCTGCTACTGACTGCCTCTGCCCAAATCTCCGGGGGCAGCTTTCCAGGGCTCTGTGTTAGGGGGAAGGAGTGGACATCCCCTATTTGAGTGGGGCTGACACCTCTATCCAGGGCAGGTCCTGCAGCTGATCCCCCCACAGTCTTGCATGCTGCAAACAAACAGAATGTGCTGGGAGACAATGGCAAGTGTACAGAATGTTGGGTCTGAGGACCCTCTCTCTGTGCTGGAACTCAGGCGGGAGGAGAGGCTGGGCCTTCGACAGTGGGAGTTTTCGCCCTGAGCCCACAGACTTTCTCGACTTCAGATTTACAAATTGAAAATCATTAATAATTCTAACCAGGCGGTGATAAATCTGAGATCTCTCTCGATGAACCCAGACAGCATTTCATAAATCAAAAAGATTACTTAGGAATTTTTTAAAATCTGACGTCAAAATGTCATGGTTACTAATGGTTTCGGTAGATCTCGTGCGGTGATATATCATTTATCTACGCTACATCTCAGATGTGACACAGGGGGCAGAAATGGGATGTCTTTTAATATCGTGAATACATTTCAGCCCATAATAAAGGTATTAACAACTTCTTGGTGCGATTTCTTCCGGAGCTGGTGGTCTGATTTAATGCCATTGTGACAGTGGCCCCGCCTCGTCGCTCCCCAAACTTCCCGAGGCCCTGGGTGGCCCTGGAAAATTCTGGAGAGGCTGAGATAGGGCAGCAGACCCCCATTCCAAAGGGGGATAGTCTGGGTTGCTCAAATCCAGCTCCTGCCCTTAGGGGGAGACACTAAGGCACCCCACGCACTCCCTGAAAACAGGTCAGAAATCACCTAATTATAAGTAGCAGTGATCATAACTCCTATTAATTAAGCACTTACTATGTACAGGCTATGTAACGCCTGATGTGCATTCATTCACAGATTCCTCACTTCTTCCCATTTCACTACAGGCCCAAAGTCCGGGATATCCTGCTCACTTCCCACCTCTCTGTCCTGGTCTCCCTGGCTAGCCCCTCCAGGCACATGGGTCCTCTTCCTGCGCCTTGAACCCCTGCTGGGGCTTGTCTGGCCACAGGGCCTTTGCATGGGTTTGTCCTCAGTCTGGAACACTCTTCTCCAGGTAGTCACGTGGCTCCTTCCCTCATCGATTCAAGTCTTTGCAGGAGTCTAACCTCTCAGAGGAGGCCTGTCTGGGCACCTTGTTCAATCCTGTAGCTGCCCCCACATTCTGCTCTCTTGTCCCTCCTGTCCCCGCATGGCTTGTCTGACACCTCCTATGTTCATGTGGGGTCTCTCTCCCCTGCTAGAAGGTCTGCTCGGGGAGGGTTGGGAGCCTTATCTGTTCTGCTGGTCGCTGTGTTGAAAGCTTCTCAAACTATCCATGGCAGGCACTTACTCAATGAACGGTTGAACAGTTAAAAGCCCATCTTACAGAGAGGAAACGGAGGCTCAGAGGGGGACAGTCACTGGCCCAAAGCCACACAGCAGGAGAGAAGCAGACCAAGGCTTCCCCTCAGGACTGCATCCCCTGACAGGTGGCCCTCTCGCTGCACCATGGGGTGCCAAGCCCGGGAGGGCGTGCTCAGGGACCACCCAGGCCTGTGCAGAGCCGGGCTGAGGGCAGGGAGGGACCCTGTTCGACGACCGTTCCACGCCCCATCCTGATGGGTGTTCACCAGCGCAGGGGCACCCTAAGGGGCAGAGGGGTGACCTCACCTGCTCAGAGTCACTGGGCTGTGATTCCAGGTCAGGAGGGACAGACAGACGGGCCCTGCAGTCAGCCCTGTGCTGTCTGGGGCCTGGAGCAGAGTCCTACCTGTCTACACCTCCCGGGATGGCCCAGCACAGGGTGTGTGGCAGCCCCTGGAACCCCCAAGCCCTGTTTCCATCCTGACTCTGCCACCTTCTGCTGTGTGGCCTCGGGTGGGGCCTGTCTCTCTTGCTCTGCACTGTCTCCCCTGAGGATCCGGGGTGGGGTTCCTCTCCGCCCCTCAGGATGGGGAGGGGAGGCCGTGAGATGAAGCAGTCAGAGCCGCTCTCCTCATCAGCAAGTGCTCAAAACACAGTCCTTGCTCATGTTTTCTCCAACTCCCTTGCTGTGCTGCAGAACAGCGTCAGCCTGGGCCCAGAGAGGGACAGTGGCTCTCCCATGGATGCCCAGCACATCCTGGGAGCATCCTTGGGGGCCCCAGTGGCGCAGTCTCTCTCCAGATGCCTCACCCCATCCACTGAGTTGAAAGTGACCCTCAGCCCCTTGCACATGGGTTTGGAGACCCTGCAGCTCTCCCTGCCTTGGCTGCCAACAACTCTCAGCCACCACTGGAACAGCCTTGGGTTGGGTTGATGCTCAGAGAGGTCCCTGGGAGCTGGCACGGCCTGGGCAGCAGGCTAGAGGCTGGAGCAGGGATGTCCGGGGGCGCTGGGAAGCAGGTGGGAGTGGAAAGTCAAGGGCCACGTTGCAATCCATAGGTGCCAGGCAGCCCTGCTGGGTCATTGCACCACTGTTGTCAGCCGAGGCCTCCTCAAATGCCCTCCACCTCCAACACCCAGGCAGGCCCAGTCCTCAATCCCCCCACAGCTGCCAGTGGGATCTCTGGGAAATGCTGGCCTACCCTTCACTCCCTGGCTCCAAAGCTTTCCATGGCTGCTCAGCGCCTGTGGGACAAAAGCGGGGCTCCTTAGCGGCCCACCCCGCAGGGTGCGTTTCCTACCGCCTGGCTTACCATCCATGTGGCTTTCTAGAGCTCCAACCCCAACACTCCAGGCGACATAACCCTCTCTGCAACCACCCTGACCCTCCCCGCTTTAGTTGACCACCTTCTGGGATCCTGGGACTAGGGATGGCCGCGGAGCAGGGCGGGCGCCCGGGTAGACATGTCACATGGCAGGATCAGCCGGGGGAACTCTTCTGGGGGCTGGCGACACAGCAGGGAATGAAGCTGACATTCTCAACAGAGCTTCCCACCCTCTGTCCCCCGAGCCTTTCCTCACACCTCCTTCTGTGGTTATTTGTTTGGGTTATTGTTTTCTGTCCCCGCCACCCCCCACTAACTTACAGGCACCGAGAGGGCGGCAGCCTGGGGTGGTCCCACCACTTGCTCCTGGTGTCCTCAGACGTGGTGCTAAGTAGGTGCTTAGCCCTCGAGCCGGAGGCCTGGGCCTTCTTCCTGTGCTCCACTGTTCTCAAACTCCACATTGGAAATGAACCTCTTCTCACCTCCTCCCTCTTGATCCACCCTGGATCAAGCTGGGATTGTCGCAAAAGCTTCCCAAGTTCATCTCCCCAGGTGGCCTGCACCCATTCACCATTCTGCACCCAGCTGCCGGGGGGTCCCCTCCAACGCCCGAGCCAGGTTCCGCCCCTCTGTCACACCCTGCGATGTCCTCTGCATCTCCGGTCCCTCTCTGACCTCCCTCTCCCCTCCGAGACCACACTGGCCACCTCATCTTTGTGCTTGCAGACCCCTCTGCGCAGAGCTGCCCCCAAGCTCTCACACTCCTGCCCGACTCCCTGTTAAACACCCCACCTTACAGCTCCCTCCCCCATCTCCACTGCATCACCATCTGGCACCCGCCACATTTTTATCTGTTCTGTTTAAAGTCTGTCACTTCCACGAGAATGTCAGCTTTGTTCACCATAGTGTCCCCAGTGCCTGGAGGAGTTCCTGGCACACAGCAGGGACACCATAAAGATTTGCTTTTTCTTTTTTTTTTTTTGAGATAGTGTCTCACTCTGTCATCTAGGCTGGAGTGCAACGGTGTGATCTTGGCTCACTGCAACCTCCATCCCTCCAGTTCTAGCGTTTCTTATGCCTCAGCCTCCCAAGTATCTGGGGCTACAGGTGCCCGCTGCCGTGCCCAGGTAAGTTATTTTTTGTTGTTGTTGGTGGTGGTGTTTTTTTTAAGTGAGATGAAGTTTTACCATGTTGGTCCGGCTGGTGTCAAACTTCTGACCTCAGGTGATGTGCCCACCTCGGCCTCCCAAAGTGCTGGGATTATAGGCGTGAGCCACCTCACCCAGCCAGATTTGTCTATTGAATGAAGTTGTTGAATACCTAAATGAAGGAATGAATGATTCTGTAAAAGCAAGGAGACAAGGTCTTCATGATATCTTTCATCTGCATCCACCACCCCAAGTTCGGGGCCCAGGTGAGTATGAGACCCTTGGTAGTCCCATTTTCCCTTTTAGCCCCTGACTGATCCCAGCATCCATCAGCTCTGTGATAAAGGAGAGGGGGACAGATCTGGATTTGAGTTCTGGCTCTGCCTCTTTCAAAGCAGTCATTCAACCCTTAGGAGTCTCAGTTTCTTTGTCTGTAAAATGGGGATTATGATACCTTCACCAACATTTATTGAGCATTCTCTATGAGCCAGGCCCTGGGCCTTCTTCCCAGGTTTGTTGAAAGGATAATGTGAGGTCAGGGCAGGGGCACAGTGAAGAGAAATGAATGGGGGTCAGGATGCTTAAGAATGAGAGGGTGCAGCCTCCTCCCGGGGCATCTCACTTCTCTGGGCCTCACGCTGAGTGTGTGGCTTAATGAAGCCTTGCAGGTAAGGGAGCAACTTCACCAGCCCACCTGCCTCCAGGGGGAGCAGCAGAAGCCTGGTCTTTGGTGTTCTAGGTGGTGCTGCTGCCTGAAAGCCACATGCTTCGAGGGGTGACTCTGTGCCAAGGTCACAAAGGGGCTGGACACAGAGGCCCCCCGCATCCCCTTCCCTCTCCCCTCTGCCCATCCCACTGCCCGCTCGCCCACCCCGCAGCGGAAGCCTGGGCCTCAGCAGTGGATGAGCCTGTCATACTAGGCACTTTTATCTCACACAATTGCTTCTGCCTCTTGGAAGAGCTTCTCCTCACAAATCAAATCCACCCCAGGCAGGGAGAGTGAAAATCAATGCCTGGTAGAAAGTTCCCCACGGAAAACAGATTAGTTATTCTGGAAACTTCTTTAACCACAACAGGCTCTGGCGTTCCCCAGGGCACAGGTCCGTTTGCTCAGGGCTCCAGGTGGCTGCCAGGAGGCAGACAGGAACAGAGGCCAGCCCAGCAGGGACCCAACCCCAGCCAGGGCTCTCCCAGGCTGGGGGACAGAGCAGTAGAAGGGGGAGGATTGGAGTCACAGACCTGGGTTCAAGTCCAGCTCCACCACTTCCTTCTGGCTGTCCCTGGGCAAGTCACGTCATCTTTCTGAGTCCTGGCTTCCACTTTTGGAAAATGGGGCTCTCAGGAGTGTTCACCCTGCGGGACTGTTGTGGGATGGTAGGTCACGTGTGGTGTGCACACCACCCAGTGGACGACAGGCTGTCAATGGAGGAGACGGACTGCACTCCCCAGGATTCTCGTCCGGGCAGAGGGCTGTATCCCCTGGCTCCCTCTGTGGATAACAGTTCTCACAGCCGTTTCCATGGACTGAGTCCTCCCTTGGTGCCCGGGGATTACTTTGTGTCATGAGACTTAATCTGCCCAGCAGCCCACTGGATGGTTATTTATTTTATTTTTATTTTTATTTTTTTTTTGAGACAGAGTCTTGCTCTGTCACCCAGGCTGGAGTGCAATGGTGCGATCTCAGCTCACTGCAATCTTCACTTCCTGGGTTCAAGCGATTCTCCTGCCTCAGCCTCCCGAGTAGGTGGGATTACAGGCGTGTGCCACCACGCCTGGCTAATTTTTGTATTTTTAGTAGAGACCGGGCTTCACCATGTTGTCCAGGCTGGTCTCGAACTATGGACCTCAAGTGATCCTCCTGCCTCGGCCTCCCAAAGTGCTAGAATTACAGGCGTGAGCCACCACGCCCAGTCTGGATGGTTATTTTTAATATTCCCAATTTACAGATGAGGAAACTGTGGCTCTGGGCAGTGGAGAAGCTCATCCTGGGTCACATAACTGGGAACCGCCAACCCCAAGGGGTCTGAGAGTGACACTGGGCCTCTTCCTGATGCCCCGGGCCTCCCTGGGCACACATCTTCCTACAGGATCCCAGCTTGCTCCCGTCACGGCCACTGGGCCCTGCCTGGCGACTCTAACCCTCCCTGAAGTGACATCTATATAAATATTGTTAATGGCCCGAACATAATGTTAAGTCAGGTTTTACTGGACTCCCTCGTCCAGCCCGTGGATTTATGGCGATAGGATTCGAGGTAAATGTTTATTGGCCCAAGACAGAGCCAGGCCTTCCTCTCTCCCAACTGCCGGCTCCCCAGGGCTGCCCAAGGGCCCTCGGTCCACCTGCCGGAAGCACACCGGGATAAATCTCGCCGAATGAAATATTTATTAATTTTGTTAACCAGTGTTGATCTCATAAATTACACTGACTTTTTCATGAAACGGTTATTAACATCCATGGCGCTGTGTTAATGGCTTATTGACCAAATATGGGATAATTAGGCCCGGGGAGCGCGGCCTGGCTGATCTGCAAGAGGCCAATTTGGCCAGGATTACGCCAATGACCTATTTTATGTTGCAACCAGCGACGTGGGAAGATTCTGGAGCCCGGGCTTCAGAAAGCTGGGTTCTTCAGGGGGCTCCTGGCCTGGGGAGCCTCTGACCCCTGCCCTTGGCCTGGCCCAGCAGCCTTCCCTGGGGTGCCTGGTGCTGCTCCCCAGCAAGGGAAGGGGGAAGCAGGACCCCCACCCCAAGGCATGCCCTGGCCCCCATCTTGCTCTCAGCTCTGAGAGCTGGTGTTGCCAGGGGCAGAGGAGGGAACAGGCCCAGAGGGGTGATCCCTCCCAAAGATGGCACAGTCTATGCTTGTCTGGCCACATCCCCCATCTGTCCCATCTGCTCCTGCTGGCGCAGGCCTTTCTACCTTGAGAACAGGTAAATTCTCTCCAGAGAGAAGAGTGCTGCTGGCCCCAGGAATGGAGGGCCGGCGGCAGCAGCTACCCCAGCGCACTGTCCGTGTGTGTGAGCCTGGCTGTGCTCCTGGGCTGGCCTGTGCCACACACTCAGGCACATACATGTGGCCTGGAGGCCTGCATTTGGCCACCTGCGCAAGACAGGGTCTCTGCTTGTGGCTCCGGGTTTGTACCTGGGCCTGCAGGGTGCAGGGTGGTGCTCCTGCCCAGATGCGAGTGGCCTAGCTCGGCCTCTCCACACTGTGTCTTAAGACCTGGTTTTCTAGGGGGCCCCAGGTTTCAGGAAGCTGGGCAGGAGATGCCACCCTGCTGGTGCGCGGAGAGGGTCTCCTGGAGTCAACAGTGAGTACTGCTCCCTCTGCTGCCCCGGCTCCTTTCCCTGGTGTCCCCAGGCAGCACCCAGTGAGAACAAGGGGAAGGCATCTGTGGGCGAGAGCTGCTCAGACCCGATTCCACCCAAGCCGTTCTAAAGCACGGGCGCTTCTCCAGGGACGGGGCGTTCGCTCCTTTTCAGGCAGGGCGTTCATTGTTGAACCTTAGAAACACACTTAGGGAATTATGGCCGTAGGGGCCATGCTCAAGATGCCCCCATGAGCCCTCAGAAAACCATCCCTGTTTCCCAGGGGGATCAAGCCCCCCAGGTGTGTTCCATGGGACTCAATCCTTGATCTGAGCTGATTAGACCAGGGCTGGGCATCTCATCCCACCTGGGCCAACCTGCTGGTCTCTTGGGCACTTGGACCAGGGCCCGGAGGCCAGACAGTCCCTGCTGGTGGGTGCACTGATGCTGCTACCTGTGGGTGGCCATGGAGAAGCGGAGGGAAGTCTGGAGACAGGGAGAGAGAGAACTCACGGGAGACAGCAGCAGACGGGCCCTTGAGGCCCTGAGTCAGGGAGAAAGGGCGCCAGGGGAGGGGGAGGTGCCGGGGTGAGGGGGCCCCCTGGGGAGAGGGGGCCGCTGCCTCCATCCATCCTGGCCTGGCCAGGCTGGCTGCACCTGGGGGCTGCAGGGGTCCTGGCATTCTCTGGGAACAGCCTGGGTATGTGGCCCCAAAGAGGCTTTGTCTAAGATGGTGGAGAGGAGCTTGTCCCTACTCTGTCTGGAGTCATGGAGACAGTTCTGGGTGCCCTGGGGGCTCTTGTCTGGAAGATGGAGGCTCCCAGTGCTGGAGGATGCAGGAAGATGCTCTGTGCTGAGAACCAATCAGCCTGCTGTTGGCCAGCAAAGCACCCTCACCCCACCCTGGACGGTGGCCCCTTTCCCCTGGGGCACCCTCTTCTCTGCCGGGGATTTGTGGAATCTGACCCCAACCCCATATACAACCCACGTGTTCATCCTCCAGCTCCATGTTTCTTTCTGTTAACAAGCTCTTTAAACATGGCTGTTTGTAACTAGGACGACTGACTACGGGTTGGGGGGCTCAGTCTTTTGACAGGATGACAGCAAGGACAGCCTGGGTCCTGAGTAGGAGCCTGGGTGGCGCCTCCAGCATCCGCTTCAGGTCTTTGTCACGGCAGGACGTTTCTAGAACTCCAGGTCTTGGTTTAACTCTCCCTCCGAGAAGCCCCGGGCTCCCTCCTGCCATAGGAGGAATCCCGGCTCTTTGCTGCTCCCTGCCACATCGCTCCATGGATTTCCCTTCCTGGGGCTTGTCTGATCAAGTGCAGCCATGTTTATCATGTTTATTTCTTCCTTTGGCAGCTGCTTCCCGCCCGGGGCTGCAAGTGCCTTGAGGCAGGGAGCCTGTGGGTCTTGGGAGAGTTCTGCCTTAGGACCCGGCAACGACCTTGCTGAATGAATGAGTGAAGGGGCGAATGAATGAGTGAACGGGCAGATTGTCCGGTGGATCCTCTTGAATGCGCTTCTATTACGGGTGGCGACTGCAAATTTCTTTCCCTTTTTTTTTGAGACAGAGTCTTGCCCTGTCACCCAGGCTGGAGTGCAGTGGCGAAAGCAATCTCGGCTCACTGCAACCTCCACCTCCTGGTTTCAGGTGATTCTCCTGTCTCAGCCTCTTGAGTAACTGGGATTACAGGCAGGCGCCACCATGTCCAGCTGATTTTTTTGTATTTTTGGTAGAGACGGGATTTCACCATGTTGGCCTGGCTGGTCTTGAACTCCTGACCTCAGGTAATCCACCCACCTTGGCCTCCCAAACTGCTGGGATTACAGGCGTGAGCCACTGAGCCCAGCCTCTTTTTACTTTTTTTGAGATGGGGTCTTGCTCTGTCACCCAGGCTGGAGTGCAGTAGAATGATCATGGCTCACTGCAGCCTTGACCTCCTGGGCTCAAGCGATCCTCCCACCTCAGCCCCCTGAGTACCTGGGACCACAGGCATGTACCACCACACCTGGCTAATTTTTTGTAGAGTCGGGGTCACCCTATGTTGCCCAGGCTGGTCTCAGACTCCTGGGCTTAAGTGATCCGCCTGCTTCAGCCTCCTGAAGTTCTCGAGTTGCAGACGTGAACCACTGTGCCTGGCCGCGAATCCCTTCTGCCTACGCCAGCCCAAGCCCGGCAGCTCCCCACTTCTAAGTGGCTCCTTCCCCCTTCTTGCTCTCTGAGCTGCCTGCCCTCCTTACAGCCCCCAGCCCATAACCCCTGCCTACTGCTCTTCCTGGGATGTGGGATGCTGAGGTTCAAACCCGAACCCCTCTGCGGCCCCTCTCGCAGCTTGCTCAGTCCTCCTCTGGGTCCCTCTGGCTCCCTCCAGCCTTCAGGAATGGGTTGCAATGTCACCTCGCTAGGGCTCCTGTGCTTTTCTCCCCTTTCTTCTCATGTCACTTCTCCCATTCGCAATGACCGGCTGTTGAGTGTCACTGCTGGGTTTTGTCTCCCTCGCTGGCCTGCAAGGTCCCAGGGGCCCGGGCTGTGATGTTTGCCCTCGTGCCCCCATGCCAGGCCCTCTTAGAACACGTGCTGAATGAAAGAGTGAACTTGTGTGAAGTCACCAAACTGCTAAGTGATGCGCCAGCGTCTGTGTCCAGGCCCCTCTCTGCCCAGTGTTACTCTTGCTGCCACTGGCTTGGGCTCGGCTGCCTTCCCTGCCGGGTGTCGAGTAGTTTTTTTGAGCACATGAGCCATCAACAAGCATCCTTTGGAGATACTTGAACTGGAGTGGCCCAGGAGCTTTTCACCTTTCCATAAGCCTGCTCTGTCAGGGAGGTGCTGCTCCAAAGGTGGCCTGGCCACCGTCCCAAATGGGGGCCCCCAGTGCCGGCCTGCGCAGCAGTACCTGCGACTCGGTCCCTCCAGGATCGGGGAGAATCACCCCTGCCACTTCCACCTGCTGGTCCAGTGCCGCCTCCCTCTCCTCCCAGACTCTGCCCAAGAGGCTCCGGGGGTAAATCTGAGCCCTGCGCCCGGCGGCAGCCCTTGAGCTTACCCCGGGCTGGCTGGCCTGCTCCTCTGGAGTCTGCCTTTCCTCAGGTTATGGACCCATTTTGCCAGGCAAGGACAAGCTCCAGGAGGTGGATGAGAGAAAAGGCTTCAGGTTTCTCTCCTGGCTCTGCCTCTTAGCCCCTTGCCTGCTGGGCCTCAGCTTCCTCCTCTGTGAAATGGGCACAGTATTCTCGTCCCCAGGAGACTTAGGGGGATGAAGTGAAATAATCCACACAGAACTCAGGGCAGGGCCAGCACATCGTAGGTGCCTGGTGGCTGCCAGCTCTGAATTAGCCCAAACAAACAAACAAACAAACAGAAACACAGCCCAGGTACCAGGTCTAGATGGGGGACTTAGGGGGTGGGGACCCCAGTGGTTCCCGAAAGTAGGACTAACTCCCTTGTATGTTGAAATGAGTTTCAGTTTCCACTGGAAGGAGACTGTCCCCAGCTCACCAGTGTTGCTCTGAGCAGCGAGGAGGTGTCCCCATTCGCTGGGCCTGTTTGTGACTGAACGCATGGCTATAGGTAGCACTTTCAGTCTTGAAAATGCTTCAGGTTGAAGCTGGGCGCGGTGGCTCACGCCTGTGATCCCAGCACTTTGGGAGGCTGAGGTGGGGGGTTGAGCCCAGGAGTTCAAGACCAGCCTAGGCAACATGGTGAAACCCCATCTCTACAAAAAATGTTAAAAAATTAGCTGGGCAGAGTGGCACGCATCTGTGGTCCCAGCTGCTCGGGAGGCTGAGGTGGGAGGATTGCTTGAGCCTGGGAGGTTGAGAGGCAGAAGAGGGATTAAAGGCAATAACCTCTGCAGCTTCAGGATGGGCCAGCACTCAGGGTACTTTGGAGTGAGCTATGATCATGCCACTGTACTCCAGCCTGGATGACAGAGTGAGACCCTGTCTAAAAAAAATTAAAAAAAGAATGTTTCAGATTGGATGATAAATATGCTTTCCCCAGCTCTAAGCTTCAAGAATCTATTTGGCATCATAAAGAGTTTTATGTTCTTTGGTGCTTTTCTCTATTTTCCAATTTTTCTAATAGGAGCAAACACTGCTTTTAGGATCTGGGCAAAACCATGCATGTGATGGAAACAAACGTTTTCCTCCTCCCAGTCTGCTCGGTGGTCCTGCTGGGCACAGCATGAGGCCTGGAACTCCGGAGCCTGCCTCAGTCTGCCCCCCTGCTGGTGACTGGATTCCGTGGGCCCCCTGGGGCCTGGATTTCCACCGCCAACACCTCTGAACACGCACACACCTCACCCCACCCGGCCCCTTCATCTCCAGCTTCGGCTCCGTGTCCCGGACTCTGGCTCTGGAGGCCACTGTGTCTCTTTGGGTGACATTTAACGAGCCTGGAGAGGAGGCCGTGCCCCGCCTTTGCCTTTGCCAGAGACGGGAATGAGAATTTTAATGAGGGTTTATTTTTAATAAAGGTTAATAAAGTTTAATTAAATTAAATTAATAAAGTCCAATATTTGCCCAGCCGTGCGTCAGGCCTGGGTGTGCTGGGAGGCGTTGGGGATTAAACTCTTGGTCTGTGCTCCCAGGTCGGGGAGGAAGGCGAGGGGGGAAGGGCGCTGGGGCTAGGGCTGGCGGCAGTAAGGGGTGTGGGGGGAGAGAGGCTGGCTCCTGGGGATATGGGGGCTCCCCAACCCCGACTGCTCTTGAGGTGTTGGAGAGACAGGAAAGGCGCAGGTCTGGGGTGCTGCCCCCACAGGACCCAGGCTCCTCCCATGTCCCGAATGTCCCCCTTCAAAGCACCTAAATCTGGCACTCAAGACCTTCAAAGTCCACTAAGTGCTGGCGGGTCCTGAGATCTGCATAGATTATTTCCTTTAATCCCTCTTCTGCCTCCACAGCCTGGGGAGGTGAGCAATACTGTACCCATTTTACAGAGGCAGAAATGAGGCCTGGGGGAGGTGAAGGACCTCACATGATGTCTGGCAAGCACCAGGACTGGGCACAAACAGTGCTGATTCTTCCTGTCTTTGTGTCCTGGCCTACAGGGTCCTTCTCTGGCCCTGCTCTCTTTCCTCCCAGTGTGTCCCAGGCCCCCTGACATTGCCAGGAGAGACCTCTGGCTTTATGTGGGTATTTTATCCAATCACCTCCACACCCGAGGGAGGAAGGTCTCTTATAATATTATCACTCCCGGCGGGGCGCGGTGGCTCTCGCCTGTAATCCCAGCACTTTGGGAGGCTGAGGCGGACGGATCATTTGAGGTCAGGAGTTCACCCAGCCTGGCTAACACGGTGAAACCCCATCTCTACTAAAAATACAACAATTAGCTGGGCCTGGTGGTGGGCGCCTGTCATCCCAGCTACTCAGGATGCTGAGGCAGGAGAATCACTTGAAACTGGGAGGCAGAGGTTGCAGTGAGCTGAGATCCTGCCATTGCACTCTAGCCTGGGTGACAGAACGAGATTCTGTCTCAAAAAAAAAAAAAAAAAAAAAAAAAAAAAAATCACTCCTATTTTGGAGATGAGGAAATTGAGGCTCAGAGAAGTGAAGTCGCACGTCCAAGGCCCAGAGCCGGGGATGGGGAGCATTTGAGAAGGATGTGATGTCCTCCAAAGTCTTCATCCTTCCAGGGCTCCTGAGGGGATTCAGTGATAATAATGCCCATGGCGGGGACCCCTGCACCAGGACTTGGGCTCTGCCATTCTCTTGCTGTTTCACCGGGGGCCTGGCCATCACCTCTCTGTGATGTCATCTGTGAAATGGGCCTCATGGCCTCATGGGTTGGCCAACGGTGGAGCATGATGCTGCAGGTGTCTGGTTTGGGGCGGACAAGCCCAGCTCCAAATGTGGACATTCAACAGAACCGTCAAAGAACAAGAACTCCTGTGGCTAGAATCAAATGGCCTCACAAATGGCAGAGAACAGGGGAGGGACAGCTAGAGAGTCCCAGAGCTTCCTAGGAGCCGGGAGGAATCAGGGGGAACTCCCTGGAGGCAGTAACGCATGGTCTGTGTAAGCTTTGACACGCGGGAGGGGGTGGCGGTGGAGAGAAGCGTGTGCCCAGAGGAGAGCCCTGTAGGAACAAAGGCCGGAGGCAGGAAATGATGTATTTGGCAGGAACAGGGTTGATACCCAGAAGTATAGGGGGTACGGCTGGAGGGAGGTGACCAAGACACGGGGCTATGCCTGCCCTGGAGGGGAGGGGAACTGCCGGAGGGTTTTGAGCAGGGGAGTGATGTGGACCCAGGCTATGCCAGGCGGGGGGGAAGCTGAAGGATTATGGGAGTCGAGGTAAAGGTTTGGTCAAGAACACAATGGACAAGGAAAGACAGCCATCCCTGGGGTCCGAGGAGAGGTGGCGCCCGTGCCTTGGAACGCGTGCTTCCAGAAAGAGGTGTTTCTCATCCCCGGGGGCTGGGGATCTTGGGCAGCCCTGAGTGGCCTGGTTAACCTGGGGAGGAGAGAGAGAGGTGCTGGGTTACCCAGCCTGAATACGCCACATGCACGGGGCCGTGTGGATTACATGGGCTCTCTCCTCGCATCCTCACAGAAGTCCTTGGAGGGAGGGACTATTAATATCTCCACTTTATAGATGAGGAAACTGAGGGCCAGGCTAGTACAGTGGCTTGCTCAAGATGATCCCTCTCTTCCAAACTTCTGCATCCAACTCTGGCACTGGGAAGAGATCAGCACCCTGGAGAGGTTCTGCCTTGGGTTCTCTGCCTAGCACCCACTCCAGTAGGGCAAAGGGCATAGGCTCCAGGGCCAGCTGGCGCCTGGTCCCAGCAGCAGACATCCCATGAGGCTCCTCTGGTGCCAGCTCCGGCGGGCAGCCCTGCCTGGCAGACTGCGTGAACGATGTCGAAGTGTTATTAACAAAGGCATTGATTTTCCTATCTCTGCTTTATGCATTTTATTAGCCAAACACTTTACCGTGTAACCACTCAGCGCCACGCCGGCTGGCGATGAATCTGAAACGCCGGGGCACGTAAAATGGAATTGGCCACATTGCTTATGCGCCCACAACAAAAATCACAGGCAAAAGTGTCATAAAATGAATAGCACCCGGCAATGGCCATAAAACAAATATTACCCAGGGGACTGGGGAATTTCCTGGACTGTGAAGTAGCTGCGCGAGGGGTCGTAGCGCTGCAACGATGGCAATTTCCATTTCTGCGGCTTTGGCTGGGGCCGAGGCCTCCTCCTGCCTGATGCTGGCCTTGGCCCCAACCATGCCAGGCTGAGTTGGCCAGAGCTAGCAGAGTCCTTCCACATTTGGGCTGTGGGAGGCATGAACGGGGTGGTTAGAAGCAAGACCCAGAGTCAGAGAGCCTGGATTCACGTCCACCTGCTCGGGCCGTGTGGCCCTTCTCAAACTGTCTCTGTGTGCCTGCCTTCCCATGACGACTGGAGCAGGCGCTGTCCTGGACTCGTTGAGTTATCATCACCTACAAATGGTAGCAGGCTTGTCATGCTCGTGATTGTTAGAGAAGAAAGGCCTCCCGCATGACCTTCTGAGTGCTCAGCACACTGGCTCGGAGGCAGTGGGATGACTGAGACGACCTCCTCTCCTGTAGAACCAGTGGCCCGAGCCCGGTCAGCAGGGCCCTCCATCTCCCGAGTCCCACTCGGGCTCCCTTAAATCCTCACTAATGACCGTGCTTAATGAACAGCAACGCTTCAGGGGCAGGAGAAAAAGTCCTGAATCTATATATGGATTCCCCCATCTCCCCGGCTCTAAATCGTGTGACAACTGCTGGTGGTGGGGGGGTGGTGTGTATGGAGGAAGGGTGGCTGGAGTGGGGCCTGGATGCTGTCAGCGGGGCCTCCCAGGGGTGAGGACACACGGCTTCTCTTTTGATTGCTGGCCGGACATTGAACAGGGGAGCTGTCCTCCCCGCCGTCCTAGCACCCGGGACCTCAGAGCACCTGCCTCATGGGGACGAGGCCGTGGGAGCGGGTCGTAGGCAAGAGGGCTTGCCTGGCACATAGTAGGTGCTCTGTGAAAGTGTGGCGGTGACTGGAGGGCGCATTGGTCCGAGGAGCACCTCCTGTGGCTCCGCCCAGCTCTGTGGGAGGTGTCATTTCTTTGACGCGATCACCCAGCAAAGTATAGAGGCCCCTTTCACAGGCGAGGCGCAGGGTCAGAGCGGGAAGGGACTAGCCCAAGGCCACACAGCTAGCCCACGCCCTCCCCTCCTGCAAGCAGCTCTGAGTCTCCAGTGGGCATCGATGGGCCCAGATGAATGTTCTGGGTGCCCCCTCCAGAGTCGGCTGCTGGTCCAGAGGTTCAGGAGTCTTCATTTGATCATTGCTCCGGGAGATTCTGACCCCGAGGTCTCAGTCGAGAGGTTCAAAAGATGCGATCCTAGGGGCTGCCAGAGCAATAGTTCTGTTACCCCCCACTTTTCAGGAGGTGCAGGGTGGTGGAAGGTGTCTTGGCAGTGTTGCTCTTCCTGCACAGGGTCTGTCAGGTCCCTCCACCCTCCTTTGAGACCTAATGACATCCTGGGGAGTCGAGGTCCCCTAAGCCTGGGGTAGGAGGAGGAGAGGGCTTATGAGCTCCAGGTTTGAACCTGGAGGAGACCTGATTTCACAGCCCGGCTGTGTGACCCCATAAAGTTACTTGACCTCTCTGGGCCTCAGTTGCTTTGTCTGGAAAGCAGAGAGAATAATACCCCCTTCGGAGGCCTGTTTCAGCCAAGGACTGAGAACCCGGGGCTCCTGACACACCTGTGACTTCCCTCCCTAGGGTGAGGCCCAGGCCTCTCAGATAACTCTGGGAGGATGGCGGGAAGTGTCTGAACCAGACTTGAATCCAGGTCTCACTGATTCCCCGTTCTCAAGCCCAAGTGCCTCTAACTTGGAACCTAGCAACACACAAAGCCGGCCTGGGCCCTGTCCTCCTGGGGGCTCCCAGTCTGGTAGGGGAGGCAGACTGTGTTATCAAACAGGTCAACTCAAAACAGAAGTTAGCAGTGATGGGAAGGCCCTCGAGGCTGTGGGAGCCCAGGAGGGGCCCCTGGCCAAATCTCAGAAGTGGGGAGTGGTCAGGGAAGCCTTCCTGGAGGAAGAGTCGTTGAAGATAAGACTTGAAGGGTGGGATGGTGTTAACTAGGCAAGAAAGTACAGGAGGAGGGTTAAGGCTGAGGGCACAGTGGTGTGAAGGCCTGAAGGGAAGAGTTTGAGGGATTCTGTTGCCTGAGTTGGAGTACGGTGGGGGTGGGAGGGGGTCACTGTGGGTGAGGCGGGAGCTTTTTTTTTTCTTTTTTAAATGTTGTTTTTAATTTTATTTTTTTGTAAAGATGGGGTCTCATTTTGTTGCCCAGGCTGGTCTTGAACTCCTGGGCTCAAGCGATCCTCCTACCTCAGCCTCCCAAAGTGTTGGGATTACAGGTGGCAGCCGCTACGCCCAGCCAAGACTCAAGAGCTTGATTGTACTTTTTTCTTATTCTGTGATTAAGTTTTTTTTCTTAAAAGTGGTTTCAACTTCCTGAGTGTACCTTTCCCTTGGCCTCCCTGAGCCTGGGCTAAATGCACAGACACACTTTGTCGACAGGGAGAAGAAAACAGCTTGTTTATTACACTGTAACTACCACCGAATTACCTGATTGTTTATATTTTTCTTGCTACGTAATTGTGTTTGGCCTTAGCATGTAAATTGGGCTATAATTACTGTATAATTTATAGTTTTTATATCTTATAACAAGTTAGTGTCTAAATCACACACCCCCATGTAAATACTTTAAAATTATTCAGTAATTACTTATTTACATTATAATTAAAAATAAGTAATTAGCATACATTTACAAAGGATTTACATACTTATTTCTGAATATCAGTTCTTGGCAGTGCTAGTGAAATCTTTTGCTGATATAAAATGGAGGCCAGGGTAGAAAAAGCTGGCCTCAAGCTGGCAAAAGGGATGTCGCTTTGGGGTCTCCTGGCTTCTCAGAGGTGGGTCAAGGAGAACGTCTCCAGGGTGGGGGAACCTAAAAATGTGCTTCAGGCCTCATGAGGGGTTTTCTGGAGAAAGAATGAGATCATCTCTTTTTTGAGAATAAAAACAGGTTTTACCTGCAGCACGAGGAAGTCAAGGTGGATGTGCGGAAGTACTTTCTGATGTTCTCGTGAAGAAGGTGCCAGAAATGGGCTCAAACTTGGGAAATTCCCCTGCTCCAAGGCAATCTTGACCCTGACCGCATTCCAAAATAATGATGCCGATGGCAGTGATGACTGCATTGCCATTTCAAGGCTACTTGCCTTGTGTCTTAGTGGCACAGGGCATGAACTTGACAAGTATGGTCTCATTTAATCCTCACAGCAAGACGTTTTAACTTCCGTTTAGTACGTGGAAAAACACAGGCTCAAACAATTCACCAATGTGCCCAGACCTCTAGAGCTCTGGAACCCATGGTGGGGACACACAGGCCAAGTGGACCAAAAGCAGTGATGGCGAGGGGCCACTCCTGCTTCTGCCCTTCGGCTCCCCGACCAGGTATTCCACCTGTTGGGGACACTGCACAAATCATGGCTATTGGATGAAGGTATACACTGCATCCCGAAGGATAGCAGGCCTTTCCTCCACCCTCAGTGGTGGCCCATGCAAGATGGCACCCCAGCTAGTTCCACCTGTCCCATCCCAAGGGTGAGCTCATCCAATCCCATTGCAGCATCAGAGGATGGTACTACACCGAGCACTTCCTTTGGTCCCTGTTGCTGGCAGAGCTGACCTTCAGTAGTGGCAGTGGCTAGATCAGTCTTGGTCATGGGGGGTTGGGGACCCTGCTTTGATTTCTTCCACTATGATTTTTTTTTTTTCCCCAGAGTCTCTCTGTTGCCCAGGCTGGAGTGATCTCAGCTCACTGCAACCTCCACCTCCTGGGTTCAAGTAATTCTCATGTCTCAGCTTCCCAGGTAGCTGGGATTACAAGTATGCGCCACCATGCCTGGCTAATTTTTGTATTTTTAGTAGAGATGGAGTTTCACCATGTTGGCCAGGCTGGTCAAGTGAAGCCAGGGACTTCACTTGGCCTTTGCTAGTTTCCTAGAGTTTACTCCTCAGATCAAGGTGCCCAGGCGAGTGTTCTTCCAACCGTGAAATCTGCCCATTCAAATGACACATTTGAGAACTGATAAAATGACCCGAGTGACCTGAGAGCCCAGGGGACACACTCTGAAATGATCGGGGCTGGGATTCTACTTAGGCCTCATTCTCCATGTGCCCCTACTTTATTTTGTATTTTATTTTATTTATTTTTATTTTTATTAATTTTTTTGAGACGGAGTCTCACCCTGTCACCCAGGCTGAAGTGCAGTGGTGCGATCTTGGCTCACTGCAACCTCCAGCTCCCTGGTTCAAGTGATTTTCCTGCCTCAGCCTCCTGAGTAGTGCGCCACCACTCCTGGCTAATTTTTGTGTGTATTTTTAGTAGAGACGGGTTTTCACCATGTTGGTCAGGCTGGTCTTGAACTCCTGACCTCATGACCTGCCTGCCTCAGTCTCCCAAAGTACTGGGATTACAGGCGTGAGCCACTGTGCCCGGGCATGTGCCCCTACTGTAACAGGCAGACCATGAAGCCTCTTTGGATTCCTGGGTACCAACGTCAACGTGGTCCCCATATCCATCAGCTCTGAGGATTTCTATCTGTCCTCGTTGCTTTACAGTTACCTGGGTAAAGGGCATTAGGTCCCTTTCGGGGAAGGACTGGGGAATCAATGCAGTAAACAATCTCTGTGGTTTTGCAGCTTCCTTCCTTCTGGGGACCAGCCTCTCCTTCAGGTTCTGGGTCTGGAAACTGGGCAAAGGATTCTGATTTTCCACAGGAGTAGCTGGCCTCAACCTTCTGCTCCTCCGTCCCTGTTCTTTCTTCATTCTATAGAGGAAGAGACACCTTATCGGTGTCTTCTACCCTGACCCTGGGAACATCTGGACCTGCTGGGTGCCATGCTGACCTGGCTGCCCACTGGGGGATTATGTCCAACTGTTTCTGACAGCCAAGCACTGCCACAGGGCTCTGGTATTCAAGAATCTGTAATTTTCACCAGGGATCCCAGTTCTGCAAGAGCACATCCCATCCCATCAACAGCCCTGGGCTACGATGACAGCCACCACGGATCTCAACCACGTTGATGCCTCCTTCATCAGGTCATTCCTGTCACTTCGATAAATGGTGCATCTGGAGGCTTCTAAGGACCACAGTCAGGGGTGGGCTTGAATCATGTATGGGAGGACCACTCCGGCACACTTCCTCCTCCGAGCCTCTGATCCCCTCCTGCAACCAGCCATGCAAACTCTGGCATCTTTGTTTACTGAGACTCACTGCTTTGTCCAGGCATCCAAGAGCCCTCCCAACAGCTCTTGGGGCTCTTGCTGAGTGGTACATCCTGGGTTGTTGGGGAGTCTGCGTAGCGACAGGCTCTTGCTTATCCAGTTGTCCATCCAGCAGCATTAGAATCTGTTCCTGGTTCCTGCCCATGCATCTTGGCCAGGATGTGCAGCTCTTTGGTGGGTATTCCTCCCTTCCCTTAGCAGACCCACACTTGCTAAGTTGGGACACACTTCAATTTGATCCTAGTTATAGCTCTGGTGGCCAGGAGGGCATGTGGGGGCAGATCTTGAACAGGGCCAGCATGTCTTAGGATATCTCCTGTCCCCTTGAGGGGCAAAGCCTCCTTTGAGGCTCCTGCAGAGTCTTCAAGCAGGTGGTGGGGGTGGCAGGGCACCATTCCCTAGCAAGTGGCTGTGGCCCACTTCTCCGAACCCACATAGTTCAGGGGAACCTGGAGTTCAAGGTTCTCAGGTTCATCTACCCCAATGGCTCCATCGCATGTTGCTGAGTCCCACTCCTTCCCTATAAAGGCCCCACTTTTGGTATAGGATAATCACCAGGACTGATGGTTTGACCTTCTCTGAAATTCTGCTGCTCTTCTGATTAAGTCCTGAGCCTTGTCCTCAGCTCTGTCTCCCTCCAGCTCCAGGGGATGAGCATCTCTTTAAACCCTGCCTAGAAGCCCCTGCAGCTTTCACGTTCACTTGGAATTGGTGATTGATCACTCTGAGGTCGTCATTTTCTCTCCTTAGAGCATCCGTGGCATTCAGCCACCATCACCAGTCCTATCATCCTTATAGTTGCTCTTCCCCCAAACTTCACGAACACTGGAGTTATTGCTCAAGCCAGCACATCCACCTTCCGTTTACTTTGTCCGTCCTGGCTCACTCTAGGTGGAAGATAATGAAAGTTACACACTACAGTGTGCCAGGGACCATGGATTCTCTAACTACCAACAGTGACAGAGTCCCCCTCGCCAGGCAGCCAGTGAGTGACGGGACACAAGAATCCGTCCTTAAAGTTGACCACTAGCACTGCCCCCAAAACTCCTCCACCACCTGAGCTTCTCCACTGTGCTGCCATCTTAGGGTTGGGTTCCATAGATGCAGAGGCTGAGAGAGGGATTCAGGGTCACATGGTATTATAGTTTGGCTCTGTGTCCCCACACAAATCTCATGTTGGATTGTCATGTCCAGTGTTGGGGGAGGGACCTGGTAGGGGATGATTAGATCATGGGGGTAGATTTCCTCCTTGTTGAGATAGGGAGTGAGTTCTCACGAGATCTGGTCTTTTGAAAGTGTGTGGCACTTCCCCCTTCTCTCTGTCTCTCTCCTGCTCTGCCGTGGTAAGCCATGCTTACTTCCCCTTCCCCTTCCCCTTCCCCTTCCCCTTCCCCTTCCCCTTCCACCATGACTGTGAGTTTCCTGAGGCTTCCCAGCCATGTTCCTGTATACCCTGTGGAACTGTGAGTCAATTAAACCTCTTTTCTTTATAAATTATCCAGTCTCAGGCAGTTCTTTATAGTGATGTGAGAAGGGACTAATACATATGATTTATTGAGGAAGAGCTATCAGGAGAGAGGAAGGGAGGGAAGCAGGACAGGGCAGGTGAAGGGGCTGAGCAGGAATGGTCTTGGCTGGAGCCTAGCCTCAGCCTGGCCCCATGGTGGGTTCTGGAGCATGAGCTACACCGTGAGAGTTGTCTCTTCTTGAGGCAGGGGTGCCTGGGCTTTTGAGCTCCTATGTCCATCAGCCACTTCTGAGGTGAGAGCAACTTGGCTGAGGACAATTGTCCAGAGGAAGGAACAGTGTTCCCTGCAGCTGGAGAATAAGTACACGGCCCATGGAAGGGGGCCTGGGCAGGGCACCAGCAGCAGCCACTCCGCAATTCCACCCTTTTGGGAGCTAGAGCCAGGAGCCTTTCCTCCTTTTTTCATTGTCCCCCTCAACTGAAAAACAGGTGGTCTGGACCCTAAAACCCTATGTGTGTGAATACAATTCTTAGGGAATGAGTGTGTGGGCTGTGGAAAGGGAGGATCTAGCCTCTGACTCCAGCTCACCACCGGGGCATACAAAGACCTTGTGGGAGAGCTAGTTTGGGCACAGCTTGTGGCTGTGCCAGAAGCTCCTTTGGTTCCAGCCCACATGACATGGTGTCAGGCTTTGGGGGACAGTGGATGAGCCTAGGAGTGAGAAGGGAGAGCTCCCATCTGGGTGCTTGCTTGGCCTGAGCCTGGCAGTTGAAGCAGCAAAGGCCAGCATGGTTACCAAGCTGTGCAGGTCCAATTTTCAACAGTGGCACCATGTGGCTGAGACAAGCAATAGCAGCCGGCATTGTCAGGTTGGTCTCCCTTTCCTGAGATGGAGATATTTCATATGGTTATTAGATAATTGGGGGTGGCGATGGGGGATGAGGATGAGGAGCAGAAAATTCTTTAAGAGGAAGATACTGAATACTAATAGGGCATGTGGAAACTCAAATAATAATATAAAGAACAAAGAAGAGGTTTGACCGAATTTGCTTTTTATTAAAACTAAGAAATTAACATTGGTACAATGGTGCATTAGTTCATTCTCACACTGCTGTAAAGAAGTACCAAAGACTGGGTAATTTATAAAGGAAAGAGGTTTAGTTGACTCACAGTTCCACACGGCTGGGGAGGCATCAGGAAACTAACAGTCATGGTGGAAGGCAAAGAGAAAGCAAGGACCTCTTTCACATGGCGGCAGGAGGGAGAAGTACAAACAGGGGAAATGCCAGAGGCTTATAAAACCATCAGATCTCGTGAGAACTCACTCACTATCATGAGAACAGCATGGGGGAAGCTGCCGCCATGATCCAACCACCTCCCACCAGGTGTCTCCCTCCACACGTGGGGATTATGGGGATTACAATTCAAAATGAGATTTGGGTAGAGACACAGAGCCAAACTATGTCAAATGCTATTAACCAAACCACAGGC
Organism: Chlorocebus sabaeus; assembly: GCF_047675955.1. Classification (NCBI taxonomy): domain Eukaryota; kingdom Metazoa; phylum Chordata; class Mammalia; order Primates; family Cercopithecidae; genus Chlorocebus; species Chlorocebus sabaeus. Next base: position 101,409,864 of record NC_132915.1, read on the forward strand.
TTTATTTGGATTTTTCCAGTTTTTCCATGGATGCCCTTTTCTGTTCCAGGATCCAGTCCTGGATACCACATTGCAGTCAGTCATCATGTCTCCTTAGCCATCTAAAATCTGTGACAGTCTCTCGGTCTTTATCTTTCATGATCTTGACACTTTTGAAGAGTAGTTCACCATTTATTTTTACGTCAATTCCAATTCTAGCCATGTAAGCAAGCCTATGATACCACTGTTTCCGTGAAGAAATTCAGATTTATAGATGCAAACACACCTCCACATATCTATGTCTTTTGAGTGTATTTGTGTGTGTGGGTGTATGTAAATATTTGGACATGAGAATGTTCACTGTGCATATTTGTTATAATTTTTAGATGTTTAGATTCCTGTTTCATTGGCAGTCGCAGATTCTGAAGCAAGTTCTTATTCTGGAAGAGGCAGGCAAGAGGTTCTGGAATGGGCTGGGGTTGGCACATCACAGGAAAGATGATGCCTGGGGCTGTGTGCATTTAAGCAGGGGCTGCACCGGTGTTCCCCCAGGATGGCAGGTGATATGGTTTGGATCTGTGTCACCACTCAAATCTCATGTTGAATTGTAATCCCCAGTGTTGCAGGAGGGGCCTGGTGGAAGGTGATTGGATCAAGGGAACGGATTTCCCCTTTGCTGTTCTTGTGATAGTGAGTGATTCTCATGAGATTTGGTTGTTTAAAAGTGTGTAGCACTCCCCCGCTTTACTCTCTCTTCTACCTTCTCTGGCCATGTAAGCAATGCTTGCTTCACCTTCTGCCAGATGGTAAGTTTCCTGAGGCCTCCCCAGCCATGCTTCCTGTCAGCCTGCAGAACTGTGAGCCAATTAAACCTCTTTTCTTTGTAAATTACCCAGTCTCAGGTAGTCTTCGCAGCAATTGGAGAACAGAATAATACAGCAGTTGAGGCCCTATTGCCAGGGGTGGACAGAGGAGAGAGCCTGCCCTTGCCTCTGGCCAGGTTTCTCACAGCATCAGCCAGAAGTCGGTCTGATGCATTCACCCATCAAGAGGGGCAGACCATGAGAGGAAACGCAGGTGTGGATGTGTGTGGGCACTGCCATGCATGTCAGCCAGTGTCAATGTCCACATGTGTGAATAGGGGCTCTACCCCTCACGGGCTGGATGACTTTGAGCAAATGACTTCTCCTTTCTGTGTTTGGATTTCTCAGTTTATAAATGCAGAGTAGCAGGGCATGCTGGGCTCATCAAATACAAATGTGATTCCCCACGTTTCTCAGCCTCCCTGGCAGTTAGGCTGGGGTCATGTTGTGAGTTTTGGCCAATGGGCTGGGAGCACAGTGGCACTTGTCACTTCTGGGCTGAGGCAGTTCAGACCCATGGGGTTTCTTCATCACTTTCCTTTCCCACCTTAGTGACCCCAGAAGCACCTGTTCTACAGGGCCTGACCACAACAGAGAGAAAGGCCAGCACCCCACATGGGGCTTTGTGTGAGTATGAAATATACCCTTACCATGAAAAGCCACTGACATTTGAGGTTGGTTTGTTGTTGCAGCAAAGCCCATCGGATCCTAACTAATGGTGATCATGCTCACTCCCGGTGACTGGCAAAGTGCACCAGGACCTCAGGAGTGGATGCGTCCATGGGGATGCTTGTGGAGCCTGCTTCCTGGGCTTCGTGAGGATTTGGAGCTGGGGCGAGAGATAGCTGGTGGGTGCATTTTGTGAAAATGCTCAAGAAATTATTATCTTATCATTCCTTAAGGAGATAAAATTTCTGGTGAGTCTAATTTCCAGACCCTCTTGGTAAAGGTTTCACCTCCCCTGTAAGGGTGACTTTAGCAACAAATAATAATTTATCGTATCAATGATGTGCTCCTGGTGGCTGCAGGCTGCTGGGATGTGGCAAATGGAGCCTGAAAGGGCCAAGGTCCTAGGGGAGGGGAGGGCAGGCAGGGGAGAGGCCTGTAGGATCAGGTTGACAATGTTGCTCCTCTCCACCCCAATCCTGACCATAGGGAGGGCGTGGGAGGAGTCTGTTTGCAGAGTATAGGGCCTGGAGCCACATGAAGGTTCTGTTGGGGGCCTAGACTTTGGAGGACGCAGGTATCATTATCATCGTCAGCTCATGTACAGACCCATCCATGTGCCAAGTCCCAAGTCGATAACTTAGTTCTGAGCCTTAACTTAGTTCTCCCAGCATCCCAGTGGTCAGGCTACCATGTTCCCGGTCTTAAGGACAAGGAATCCCAGGCTCTGAGACAGAAAGGGGTGTGGCTGAGGAGGCAGAACTGGAGCTGACTGCAGGGTCTCCTGCTTTTGTTCACCACATGCTGCTCTGCTGCTCCCCAGCTGGTGCCAAGCCCCAGACGGGGCCCTCACTACCTCTCAAATCAGCACTGCCTTCCCTGGACGGCCCGTTTGAGGGGCAACAGAAAAATTCCAGGCAAGGCTGAGTGGAAGAAGCGAACTTCAGAAAAACATCAACAGGGCAATACCATTTGTGTGTGTGTGTGTGTGTGTGTGTGTGTTGTTGTTGTTGTTTCTTTGTGTTCTTCTTTTGTTTTGTTTTATTTTTTGGAAATGGGGTCTTGCTGCATTGCCCAGGCATTATAGCCTCGAACTTCTGGGCTCGACTGTTCCTCCTGCCTTAGCCTCCTGAGTAGCTAGGACTATAGGCGCATGCCACCATGCCCACTAATTTTTAATTTTTTTGTAAAGATGAAGTCTTGCTATATTGTCCAGGCGATCCTGAACTGGGCTCAAGCCATCCCTCTGCCTCAGCCTTTGAAAGTGCTGGGATTACAGGTGTGAGCCACCATTCCTGGACGAAGACCTTTTTTTTTTTTTTTTTAAAAGAAACGAAACCAAAAGCATCTATATGTTTCCATAGATCCATATGTATACGAAGGCATACAGAAAAATCTGAAAGGATACACAGCTGATGGTGGGTAAGAGTTAGCTCCAGAGAGGGAGAGAGTAGAGGGTGGAGGTGGCTGAGGACACTATCTGTGATGCTCAGGGTTTGTTTTTGTTTTTGTTTTTGTTTTTTTTACAATGACAATGCAGCCATATATCACCTGTGTAATTAAGAATTCATTTACAAATTCTTTTTTTTTTTTTTTTTGAGACAGAGTCTCGCTCTGTTGCCCAGGCTGGAGCGCAGTGACCGGATCTCGGCTCACTGCAAGCTCCGCCTCCCGGGTTCATGCCATTCTCCTGCCTCAGCCTCCGGAGTAGCTGGGACTACAGGCGCCCGCCACCTCGCCTGGCTAGTTTTTTTGTATTCTTTTAGTAGAGACGGGGTTTCACCGGGTTAGCCAGGATGGTCTCGATCTCCTGACCTCATGATCCGCCCGTCTTGGCCTCCCAAAGTGCTGGGATTACAGGCTCATTTACAAATTCTAAAAGGGCAATTACAAACAGATAAGCCAGCTGTTGTCGGAGAGCTGCAGCTTTGGGCTGCTTTTCTGCCATGTTCACCTGGCCTCTCACTGAGTCCACTGCTTGGTCTCCAGCACCTGACACTTAGTAGGAACTCAGTAAATGTGTATGGAGTGAATGAAGGGATGAATGAATGGGTGGATGAGTACATGAACGTGTCAGATGTGATCCAGGTAGCACAGATGCGGGTGGAAAGATCACCTCCCTCTTTTCAGCCATGATGTCTCCATTGATGCAGTCTAAGACGCCACTTGCTTACTGGTGGCTGCGTCTTGCATGGGTGCAGGTAGCATGGCTTCCGTTGAATTAAAATCCACCTCCTCCCAGTCCCATGCTCCGTAGGGGATGCAAGCAGCTGCCTTTCCTCCCTATTCACGCCTCTCTTATTATGCTCAGTTTCCTGCTGACTTTGTCTCCAGGCTTGTCATCACCGGAAAATCTCATTTGTCTGTCCCCACAGGCTCTTTAGGGAGCCAATAACCTCTTTAGGGAGGGGGCGTGAGTAGGGAGTGGATGGTGAGGAGAGAGTGCGGCCTCCAAAAATGAGAGGTTGAGGTGGGTTCTGTGGTCTCTTTGAAGAGGCCCTGTCTGGCTCTACGTCCAGCTACTGTGGTCCCGGAGGAAGCTGCCAGGGGCTGCAGCCTGATGTGGCGCATGCAGTTTTCTCACCCGGCCCCATCTCTGGCAGAACTGCAGGCTCAGGGATGCCTTGTACCCATCCCCAGCTTCTCCCCCACTGCCTGGACCTTGCCGCCCCTGCCCCCACCTGGCCGTCCCCAGAGCCCGGGAGCTGGGGAGAGGAAATCACACACCAAGGGTCTATCTGATACTCATAAGTTTGCTCAAGCTTATGTAAATCACACAAAAACTGACAAGTTTTCCTATTAAAAGATAATTGTAATCAGGGTGCCGGACGTGCGGCGTTGGGCTGATTGGAGATAGACGGACAGTACGAAAAGATGGATCGTTTTAATTTGCACCAATTAAATTGAAGTTCATGGGATCATCTTCTTCAATCTTCATGAATACTTTATTTTCTGGCTGCTACAGAGCTATTAAAAAGAATGATTGAGGCACACGGCAGGCCGGGTATATTTTATGAAATATCACCTTTAAAGAATTTGAGTACGCCATTTTCATAATGAGTTTTCTAGTACCTAATCCTCTTCTCTATTACTACATTTAAGAAGTGGATTGATCTGGGAAGTGCCCAGGGTGCAGGTAATGATACATTTTGCCAGGCACTGGCGGTGATAATGGATCACGTTTTGGCGAGGAGGATAATGGATGGGTGCCCAGCGGAGGTGCGTGCAGGAGTGGGCGGTGTCTGTCCAGCCTGGATGGGGGCCTGTGCTGAGTCAGGTTCCTGTCCTCGCTTGGTGACTCTCTGAACTCCAGCTCCAGGCTGGTGAGGAAGGTGTGGAGGCCGGAAAAGGAGAGGACGAGGCAGGGGACCACGGATGTGAGAGCTGAGATGGGGAAGGGCTCAGGGGTCTTGGGTCAGTGGGGAGGGGTCTGTAGGCTCAACTGTAGGGAGAGGCTGGAGTTGTCTGGTGTGGGGTCGACGCCCCTGACAGCAGCAACTTAAGCATGCCCTTAGAATGCCCCTGTATGACAGACACACCTGAAAGTGGGTTCTGAGCTAGGGAATCCAGAAGTTGCCAACCCGGAGATTCATTCCTTGTCTATAGGAACATCTGAGACCCCGGCCCATCCTGTGGAACATGGGATTGAGACTGTGAATATTGCCAGCTGGAGGTTGTTAGGTGGACGGCGCTAACTGAAAACGATGTATAAGCTGCACGCTCTCTGCCATGGTTGCAGTTCTCCCGCCCGGCTCGCTGCAAGCTAGACTCTCCGCCCTGCGTGTAAGCCCCTGGCAACCCTAAGGCTGGTTTGCTGGCTGTAGGTATCTTCTTCAGCCTCTGGAACCTGGTGCCTGCCCTACTGAGGTTGACACGAGTTCGGCGCAACACCTGGTTTGCCCTGAGCCAGGATCAGATGGGTTTGGGGGAAGGGTGCAGGATGGGGCCCGTGAGGAAACTGATGAACAGCAGCAGGAGAGGACCTGCAACAGCCCTGGCCAAGGGCCTGGCCACAGCAGTCCCACTCCTGACTCCAACTCCCTCTCTGGTCCTGTCTCCCGGCCACAGTGGTCTTTGGGGCTGGAGGAGATGGCAGATGAGGAAGGGGCTGGGGGCAGGTGTACTCATTTCAGAGTCAGCTGGGCCAGGGGGCCAAGGGGTCCCTGCCAGGATGGAGTGCTGGTGTCATCTGGTGTGTGATCATGATGACAGCAGGGTCAAGGGCTAAGGTGTGACATGACAAGCCCGGCCAAGGGAGCCCAACCCCAGGGTCACAGCCCTGTCTCCTTGCCTCAGGTGATGCCTGAGGACATCGCCCTGGCCCTGCTAGGCCTGGCCCTGGGAGTCACAGCCCCAGTGACTTCCTAAGATCCTTGGCCTTGGCCCTGGGAAGGGCAGGGCAGCCTATGGGGAGAGGCAGAGGGAGGCGCCCCCGTGCCACCCCAGGCTGGGTTTCAGCTCCGCCACTTGGCCGGGCTTTTCTCGAAAGGCTTCAGCGGCAGCAGCCGTCATAATTAACCCTGCTAATTAATCAGGGCAGGACGGATTAATTGAGATCACAGGAGACCAGGAGAGCAGGTGCGGCTTCGGGACTGACGGGATAACGAGCTCTCTGGACGCCCCGGGGGCCTGGCCCTGCCCAGGGGAGACCTGGGCTTGCTCTGCAGTGAACTGCGCCAGGCAGCGGCCCCAGGTACCCCACCCCACCAGGGTGTCCCTGTCCCGCTCAGGCAGGCTGGCAGGCAGAGTCTCCCTCTTTCCCGCTGCCAGGGCCCAGCCTGGTGGAACCACGAGTTCCATCTGTGGCCTGCAAGCAAGGAGGCCACAGGCTGCCGGGGCCGCTGCACAGAGCAGCAGGTAGAGTTGGGCACTGGAGCTCTCTCCCGCCACCCGAGCGCAGGTCGCCTGCTGCCCCTGAGGGCCTGGGAAGGCACCTGTGTCAGGGGCTAAGATGCCCTGAGAGAGGCCCTTCCTAAACCACAGGAGAAGGGCTCAGCAGGGTTCCTGCCGGCGAGTGCCGTGGCCACTGTCTGATTCCTAAACCCTCTAGCAGCTTCTGTGATGAGGCCAGGTTGGTTTCAAACTCCTGACCTCAGGTGATCCGCCTTCCTCAGCCTCCCAAAGTGCTGGGATTACAGGTGGGAGCCACCGCGCCTGGCCATCATCAGGGATCTTTCTAAGTGTTCATCAGATATGGCAGTTTTCAGCTCGAACCTCCTGATCTCAACAAGATCCAAATCCCGGCCATACCCCACTAGCCTCTCATGATTGGGCCTGCGGGTCTCTCCCGCCCATCTTCTTCCTCCAGCAGGCTCAGGCCTTTGCACCTGCAGATACCCCCTTCCCTCTCTGATACCTTCCCATGGTCAGTTGCGTCTCCTTAGAACCGTCCCTGTAACACTGGTCCTGTAGGTTCCTCCCAGCATCCTTAATGTCCTTTTCCCACTGCTATGATTATTTGCTTTCTTTGTTTTTGAAGCCTCAAGTATATAATCACATCATATTTTGTATTTGTTTGGATCTCTCTCACTAGAACACACACCTCCAAGGCAGAAGGCTTTGCCAATCTTGTCCTGGAACAGAGCCTGGTTGTAGGAGGTCCTGCCCCACTCTGGAGGCAGACGGAGCTGGGTTTGAGTCCCGATCTGCCACTCACAGACTGTGCTCCACGGCACGCGACCTCGCTTCTCTCAGCCTCAATTCCTCATCTGCAAAATGGGTTAATAATAAGACCTACCAGTGGAGATGAGGTGAGATGGACTCATGATGGAGAGATCCTGAGACAGGGAAGAAACTCACCAACAGTGCGAGTGGCCATGGAATAAACGAGTGGGCCGAGAACGATCTGTGGGTTGGCAGCTGATGGATCTGAGGGAGGGAAGGGGATTGAGACAAACTCGATTGAGTGCTGGTTGTGATGTGCAGCATCTCTGGGGATCCTCACGACAGTGCATGAGGTAGATACCATCTTACAGGTAAGGAAACAGATCAGAGAAGTGAAGGAACTTGCCTTAGGCCGCACAGCTGGAGAGAGCTAGAGACGAGCCCCCAGCCTGGGGCTTCAGTGGTGGTTGGGCAACTGGGCCCAGGGATGCTAATGACAGTCATGGGTTTAGTGTAGGCTTGTGGGTCACAGCCTCTTCTCTGCTCCCATCAGCCACCTGGTTCTGAGGATGTGATTGTCATGGGCTGGGGACATGGAAGAGGAAGAGGGGATGCAGTTTGAAAAAGTCAACCCTGGCCGGGCACAGTGGATCATGCCTGTAATCCCAGCACTTTGGGAGGCTGAGGCGGGCCGATCACCTGAGGTCAGGAGTTCAAGACCAGCAGGGCCAACATGGTGAAACTCCATTTCTATCAAAAATACAAAAATTAGCTGGGTGTGGTGGCAAAAGCCTATAATCCCAGCTACTTGGGAGGCGGAGGCAGGAGAATCACCTGAACCCGGGAGGCAGAGGTTGCAGTGAGCCAAGATCGCGCCATTGCACTCCAGATTGGGAGACAGAGCGAGACTCCATCTCAAAAAAAAAAAAAAAAAAAAAAGGCAACCCTCACCCCACCCAGATTTGGATACAACCTCAGTTGAGGGACTGCAGATCTAGGGACAGTCTCTAGTGGGAGGCCACAGGGCTCTACGTCATTCAACATTTGCATCAGTGATTTGAACGAGGACACAGAAGCTATGTCAAGAACCTCTGTGTGTCTGTGTAGGAACAGGTTTCTGTTGTTGTTGAAGGGGTGAAAGTAGAATTGATTCGATCTAAGTCAAATCTAAATAAAAAATACTGAGCATATTGGGTGATGGGCTGAGTGGACTCAGATAAAATTAAACAGTGATAAACACAGAATCCTGCACCCAGGTCCCTGAACCCAACTGCACACCTGAGAGACAGGTGGGCAAACCCTGTAGTGCCCAAGTGCCCAGGCAGATGCCCCTCGATCTGAGCAAAGTCTTTGCCCTCCTCTCCCCTTGTGGGCAGGATGAGGACGGTGAAATTCAATGAGAAGAGAGAGAGTCAGGAGGATGAGTACCCAGACTGTTGAACAACTTCCCAAACACGTTGAGTTTTTTAATACATATTTCTGTGAAGGCAGGTCTGTCTTGGAAAGCCACGGGGCTCTAGGATAGACCACCATGTTGTAAAAAACAACCTTTTGGATAAACTTTTCATGGACAGGCTGGCGAAGTTGCGAGTTTGTGTAGACAGGAGAGGGGATGCTGAGACATACTCCTGCAAGGACGAGGGTGGCTCCGGCTGTGCTCGTTAGTCCTCCCTGGCCTGAAGCAGGGCTGGGGTCTCTCCTTGGTGAGGCTGATGGCTGTGGTTCCTGGGGGGTCTACCTTAAAAGCCCTCAATTTCCCTGTCTGCCTTGGTTTCAACTGCATGTGCCTGGCACATCCTAGGAACTCAATAGATGAATGGAAAGTGGTCTGTAAACTTGGGGACCCTCCATCTTGGGGTGTGGTGTATGTGCCTGCATGCATCCATGTGTGTGCATGCATGCATGTGTATGTGTGCGTGCATGCATGTGTATGTGCGCATGCATGCATGCGTGGATGTGTGCATGTGTGTGCATGCATGTGTAGATGTGTGTGTGTGCATCCGTGTGTGTATGTGTGCATGCCTTGTGTGTGCATGCATGTGTATATGTGTGTGTGCATGCATGGATGCTTGTGTGTGTGCGTGTGCATGCATGTGTGTATGCATGTGTGCATGCATTCGTGTGTGTATGTGTGTGTGCATACGTGAGTGTGTGCATGCATCTGTGTGTATGTGTGTGTGCACACGTGTGTGCATGCAGGTGTGCACTCTCCTTTTCCCGTTGCCTTCCTTCCCCAAGGCTGGGCTGGTGCCCGGAGGGTGGGGTCAGGCCTGGCAGTTCCACCCCGTGCCGGTGGTGACAACACAGATCCTCCCGTCTCCACCAGGATTTACTTTAATTGCCCGAAAATTGACGATAGATGCAAGGAAAATAATGAGGCCTAATTATGTTAATTAAACGGCTAATTCATTAATTAACACACTCACGTCCTTGGCTTGGAGAGCCCCTTCGTGGTGGCCGGTGGGTTGGTTCAGTTCCAGCTGGGGAGGAGTGGCCCTGCCTGGGGACCAGGAGTCGGGTTGCCCTCCTGGGCAGAGGCCACAGAAGCTGGGCTGCTAAGGGTACCTCAGCTGCTCCTCCTTGGATAACTCCCTGGTCTGAGCCCCTGGGGGCTGCTCCCTTACAGTCTGCAGTTTACAAGAGTCTGGGAAGGGGCTGGTGGGCAGAGCTGGGCCTAGGTCTGTTTCCCCCAGGAGCCTCCTGGTGATTTCTTGGTGGCCTCCCAGCCCAGAGGAGGTGGTGTGGATAGGGACAGCCCCAAGGAGAGAAGAGTGGGCAGGTCCATCCAATGGGGACAGCTCAGGCGGCTGCAAGACCCATAGACAGAAGGACATGTTGCCCAAAAGAGCCTGTGGCTGGGATGGGCCAGGAGCCCCTTCTGTCCTTGAGGTACCCCCCCAGCATCTAAACCCCTATAGATAAGAGCGGGGTAGCAGTGGCCTGGAAGCGGTTGGCAGCTTGGCCCCTGATTTGCTGTGACCACAGAAGGGTCGACCATTGCTCACAGGACACAGACTAGCTCCTCACCATGCCTTTCCCGGGGCCTGCGTGGGGTGGGGGCTGTGTCGCCTGAGCAGCCTCAACTCCTGTTCTCTGCCTCCCTTTGCTCCTCTTCCTCAACCTTGAGATCTCAGCCCCCAGTCCTGTCTTTGAGTCAGGAACCCTAATATGCCCTCCCAGAACCCTGCTATTTTTGTGTGTTCACAGCCCTTGGTGCCGTTTGCAATGGTAGGATTATGTGTAATCCATTCTGGGCCCTGCAGAGTCCGAGCAGGATCTAACTCCCTGCTGAACCCCTGGGACCTAGCTTGGAGCCTGGCACGCAGTAGGCACCCACGAGCTGTTTGGAGAAGAAATCACTCATGAATGTCAGAGTCTGTGGCATGAGGGGCTTTGTCACCGAGCACTGCTCCCCCTACCTACCAACACCGTCACAACCAGTATCATATTATTATTATTATTATTATTTTTGTTATATATATATATGTTTTAGACAGAATCTCGCTCTGTCGCCCAGGCTGGAGTGCAGTGGTGCAATCTCGGCTCCTTGCAAGCTCCGCCTCCCGGGTTCACGCCATTCTCCTGCCTCGGCCTCCCAAGTAGCTGGGACTACAGGTGCCCATCACGACATCCAGCTAATTTTTTGTATTTTTAGTAGACACAGGGTTTCACTGTGTTAGCCAGGATGGTCTTGATCTCCTGACCTTGTGATCCACCCGCCTTGGCCTCCCAAAGTGCTGGGATTACAGGTATGGGCCACCGCGCCCGGCCAGCCAGTACTGTATTATTAAAACCATCTATCTATGGGTCCCTGCCCAGGGCCTGTGAAGTAGGGCTGAATTTCACAGTCACACACTCAGATGAATAAAAATGTCACTTGAGGCCATGTGGAGAAGAGGTTATGGGTGGGGTCTCGCTGTTGAACACTGACTTCACCACTTCCAGGCTGTGTGACCTTATGTGAGTATCTTAACGTCTCTGGGCCCCAGTGAGCGCTCCTTTCTCACAGGGTGTTGTGGGTTTCAAGTCAGACACTGTGCAGAGTGCATGGACTGGGCCTGGCAGAGGCAGTGCTCAATCATTTAGCTTCTTTACTTTCTTCATTTTCCCTACTACTTTCATTGTGAACGAGACTGTATTCTTCCTGATGCCAAAAATATAATCCAGGTAAAGCTGGTCAAATTCAGGATTTCTCCATCTGGTGGAAACGTTCATCACAGGAAGTGGAGAAAAGTGACCCAAGACCTCAAAAGACGATTTTGGGGGTCCCAAAGCAGAGAAACTTGGCGCCTCCTGGGTCCCACCAGGATGCCCACTCCCAGCAGACTCTTGTGAGAACTGGATTCCAGGCAACCTCAGCTCTGGAACCTTCTTGGAGAAGAGTGGGTAGGGGAAGCAGCGTGTGGAGGCCGGCTAGCCCCTCTTCTATTTCCTGCAAGTTGCTCCTGCCTGCTCTCTGCCTCCACTGGGGGTGGGAGTGGGGTTGGGGGATAGATGGATGGGGAACAATCAGGAAAGGTATTTTTCCTTCTCTCATTTGCCTTCCAATCGCCCTTGCTGACTTCCTGCACCGAGGTTTGACACCAAAGCTAGGACCGTGGCATCTTACTTCTTTGGTTTCTCCAGGGATGATTCCTAAAGCCAAGTAGGGCCCTCCCTGCTGGGTGCCTTGATGAGGGACAGCCAGCAGGAAAGGGGGAGCATGGGCTCCAGCCCCTTCCCCCACAGCATCCCGCTTCCCCTGGCACCTGGGGCCTGGCTGGAAGCTCCTTCAGCTGCCCTGGAGGTGACTTGAGGACAGAGCCTCCCTCCAGCCAGTCATGGCTGGGGAGACCACTCCCTGAGGTCCTCGGGGTCAGCCAACCACACAGACAGGGCCTCCAAGTTGCAGCTACCCAGGATCAGAGGATGAAGGTCTTGCAGGGTGGAGAGGGGAGCTCCGGCAGGTGCCAGGTGGAATTCAGAACTGTTTTCCAGGAGAGGGAATCGATCGCTTTATTGCTGAGACTTAATTTGAAGAAAGTGAAACTAAAACTTCATATGAAATATGATTATTATAAAATGCTTAAGCCTCTGCCTGGGGGTCCTGAGCCCTGCTTGTCTCAGCCCTGTCTGGGATAGCAGGAACCACAATCTCACTCTCTAATTGGAATGGATTTCAAAAGTGCAATAAAAACAACCACCTAGATGTAAGAACCTGTCGCTTGGAGCTGTCTCTGGGCAGACTTGATGAATGTGGGAATTGTACAGAGCTCTCATCTCCTGATCTTTGCCCCCCAGGCCTTCCTCCCCACCAACAGTTGATAGTAATAACAGCAATGATAATAATCACAATAAAAGCAGCTGAACATTCAGTGAGCACTCACCTGACACAGCTCAGCCTTTGTAGGCATTGTGACTCCGCGAGGAAATGTATTAGTCAGCTATGACCACAGACTGCTGCATAACAGGCAACTCCAAAACTCAGCTACTTAAAATAGAGATCATTTATTTCCCCATTTTTCCAGAGCTGAGGTTGCCTGGGAGTTAGCTGATCTTTTATTTATTTATTTATTTATTTTTGAGACAGAGTCTCACTCTGTCACCCAGGCTGGAGTTCAACGACACGATCTTGGCTCACTGCAACCTCCATCTCCCAAGTTCGAGCAATTCTCCTGCCTTAGTCTCCTGAGTAGCTGAGATTACAGGCATGTGCCACCATGCCCGGCTAATTTTTGTAAATTTTTTTGTCTTTTCAAGACGGAGTTTTGCTCTTGTCACCCAGGTTGCAGTACAATGGTATGATCTTGCCCCACTGTAACCTCTGTCTTCTGGGTTCAAGCAATTCTCCTGCTTCAGCCTCCTGAGTAGTTGGGATTACAGGCGCCCACCACCACGCCCTCCTAAATTTTTTTTTTTTTTTTGTATTTTTAGTAGAAACGAGATTTTACCATGTTGGCCAGGCTGGTCTCGAACTCCTGACCTCAAGTGATCTGCCCGCCTTGGCCTCCCAAAGTGCTGGGATTACAGGTGTGAGCCACTGTGCCTGGCCAAGTTAGCTATTCTTGTCTGGGCCCAGCTGGGGCAATTAGGCTCTGATCCACGGGTTCCATCCTCTTCCTGGGACCAGCACTAGCAAGGGCATATTCTTCTCAGGTAGATGGTGGAGGCACCAGAGAGCACAGGGAAACACCGAGGCCTCTTGAGGCCTAAGCCCCAAGCTGGTTTCCTTCCGTTCTTCCTCATTCTGTTGCCAAAGTAAGTCAGACCCCAAGTTTAAAGTGAAATGTGGAAACAATTTCTTGCCTAATCTTTAGCGAGAGACATGGCAAAGTCACATGGCAATGAGTGTGGCTACCAGGAGAGGTGAAGAACTGTGCCCACAAACGCAATCTACCACAGGTAGTTTACTACTATTATACCCATTTGACAGATGAGGAAAATGAGGCTCTGGGAGGGAAAGCTGCTCACGCAGGGTCACACGGCCACCGTGGAGCTGGGATTCAGAACTAGGCCTTTGTGCTTCCTGAGTCTGTGGTCCTAGTGACCCCTTTTCCATCTGTGCTTGAGCACACCCTGACCAGGGGGGTTTGTCAGAAACCAGCCCATTTGGAAGCCAGACACATGGCCTGGTCCTACCAGCTGAGGTTCCAAGTGCCCCTGGTATCCCACCCCACCCCATCCAATTATTATTATTATTATTATTATTATTATTATTATTATTTTGAGATGGAGTCTTGCTCTGTCACCCAAGCGGTAGGTAGTGCAGTGGCTTGATCTTGGCTCACTGCAACCTCTGCCTCCCAAGTTCAAGTGATTCTCATGCCTCAGCCTCCCGAATAGTTGGGATTACACGTGCCCACCACCACCCCTGCTCATTTTTGTATTTTTAGTAGAGACGGAGTTTCACCATATTAGCCAGGTTGGTCTTGAACTCCTGACCTCAGGTGATCCACCCGCCTCGGCCTCCCAAAGCGTTGGGATTACAGGCGTGAGCCATTGTGGCCGGCCCCAATTCTCATTAGACTAGGAATGGACACTCCCTTGTTCAGTTTTCAGTCTGCCCTCTGAGGGGAGACCTGGCGTCCCCTAGCTGGTAAAGGGCAGGGCAGGATGCAAATCAAGCCCCTCAGAATTTCCCCAGTACCACAACCCCACACGCAGAACAGAAGCCTTGCTCCTAGCTCAGCCCTGCACAGGGCTGCCAACCTGAGACTCTTACCAGCCTCCTCCCAACTTTCTAGCCTCCCGTGGGATCACAGCACCTGCCTGATGGCAGAATGGTCTGCTGCCTGGGTTTTCTCCCTCCCAGTCTCCTTTGGGGGCACGTCTGGGGCATATGTTACCCTCTGTCTTGGCCCCTCCCCTGAGGTCCCCAGGAACCTGGCCAGTAGAATCTGTGCCCAGAAACACATGACTGTGTGATGCTCAGGGACCCACAGACTCTCCCCACCTGACTCCTTTTAAAGTTTTTTATTCTCGATTACCCAAGTAATACATGCTCATTGCAGGAAAATTAGAAAATACAGAAAAGCATAAAGAAAAAAAAAATCAAGTGTAACCAGTTTAGAGGCATCTGCACTCATTAGGGGTATAAACATGAAATGGTTTTATTTTTCCCAATAACTGCCACACTTTGCTCTCTCTAAACTACCGTCTCTCCCTTCTTGCTGGGTGGTGAGTCCATAAATGACATCTCAGTCCAATTCCGTAATTTTCCACTTTGGGTTATTGATACTGGCTCACTCTGGCATAGAAGACTCAGTCCCATGTATTTTAACACTCTAACCCACATTCTCTTCCAAGCTTGTCCTTCTGTCCCTTTGACACCCCCCACCCTTTTGCCCTGGGCGGGGGGCAGGCTGGTCCACAGTCTAGCAGCCTAGGAGGGGATGCCCCCTTTCTCCCCACTCCTTCCTGGAAGTCTCTGGCTCTGGCACTGGGCAGACAGGGCTGTGCATCCTCTTTGGGGGTTTTGACTGCTGATGCAACTTGCAACTTGTGCCTGGGTGGATGGCCGTTCCACGGGGTCTCCTGGGTGAGCCAGGGACTCCCGCTGGCCTCGCTCTCAGGCCTTGCTGACCCCTCATGATTCAGCCACTCCTTGTGGTCAGCTCCCAGCTGCAGCTTCCTGTTGAGTTCTTCTGTGTGGTCCCTTTTCCCCAGGCTGTGGTAGTCCCCACAATCCCATGGCCCTAAATCTGCTCTGCCTTGGTGGTCCTCAGCTATTGGGTCCGGGGGCACGTGCTGCAGCTGGGCACAGAGCTTAGGCCCGGGCACTTGGAGGTGGTCCTTGAACCCAACCCCTGGGCAAGCCCTACCGTCTCAGCCGTAAGCCCTTTTCCTGGATTCAGTGGGTGCAGGGGAGGCCAGGCCAGTGGTCAGGCACTTGGCCAGGAAAACTGGTCTCCCCTTCTTGCAGGCACCTGGGCTGGAGGGGAGATGCCCTTGGACTTGAGGAGGAAGTAGCGAAACTCTCCACCTCCAAGTGGAGGAGACGAAAGGGAAGGATCATGCCTCCCTCTCGCTCTTCTGTTACCAGTGTCTAAAGAAGGGGCTGCAGGCACGCTGAGGTGGGCTCCTGGTAGCAGGCGGTTCTGTGGTCTCTGATGCCACCATCTCCCAGAAGCCTCTTCTGGTGCCCTGGCCCAAGTCCTTTCACTTGGCAGAGTCCGTCTAGGGGGTTACCACCCAGCACTGAGTGGTATTCCTCCTCTGTCTCCAGAACCTTCTTCCCATCCCTGGGGGAATCCTTAGCAGCCCAGTTTATCCCATGTGCTGCTGTCCCGCACCCTCCAGGCGGATTGGACATCAGACCCCAAGTGGGCCTGGGACGAGAGGTCTCTGCAGGGGCCAGGACCAAAGCTGGAGACCTTGGGAGTTGGGCCTTTGTGTCTCCCTGACAGCTGGACCTCAGAAAGAGGAGGGGGAAGAGGGAAAGGGCCAGTTCTGAAGGCTGTCTAGCTTGCAGTTTCTGTCTCTCAGGGGTGCCTTGATATCCCCATGTCCTGGGGGAAAAATCCTCCTTGTGCCAGGTCAGTTAGAGAGGTTCTGTTGTTTGAAACAAGAGTCCTAACCAGTACCCAAATGCACATGAGTCTATGAACCATGTTTTATTACATATGATTAAAATGGGATCATAGTTCCAACATTTCCCTAATGGCTTAACGATGTTAATAAGGATCCTGTGAAAAAATGGTTCTATACTCAAGTAAGTTTGGAAAACGTTGGTTGACTGAGATAAGTCAGATTTCATTACCATAGGACTTCTCAGAGCCTTTAACACATCAGTGTGCATTTGTGAGTATGCTTGCTGTATTATTCCGTTCTTATGCTGCTAATAAAGACATACCCGACACTGGGTAATCTTTAAAGGAAAGAGGTTTAATGGACTCAAAGTTCCACATGACTGGGGAGGCCTCAACATCATGGCAGAAGACAACAGAAGAGCAAAGGGACGTCTTATGTGGCGGCAGACAAGAGGGCATGTGCAGTGGAACTCCCTTTTATAAAACCATCAGATCTCGTGAGACTTATTCACTATCATGAGAACAGCACGGGAAAGATCCACCCCATGATTCAATTACCTCTCACTGGGTCCCTCCCACAACACATGGGAATTATGGGAGCTACAATTTGAGATTTGGGTGGGGACACAGCCAAACCATATCACATGTAGTTTCCCATACTTATTTGATCACATAGATTCTCTGAGAACAATATTCTGCAGGTAATAACCTAGGGAATGCTAGATAATTGTATTAGACCATGATATGTTTGCCATTTTCCTCATCATCTCTACTAATAATTACTGAATACTTATATTATCTCCATTCCCCCAGATGAGTAAACTGAGACCCAGATGTTAAAAATTTGCTGATGTCACACAGAGAGGTGGAACAGAATGGCTTGAGCCCTCTGTGAAACCTTGGGTGGTGTTACTGGTTTCTCTACTTAACCTTGGACATTTTTTTTTTTGAGACAGAGTCTCACTTTGTCACCCAGGCTGGAATGCAGTGGCATGATCTCGGCTCACTGCAACCTCCTCCCCCTGGGTTCAAGCAATTCTCCTGCCTCAGCCTCCTGAGTAGCTGGAACTATAGGCACCTACCATCATGCCTGGCTAATTTTTGTATTTTTGTAGAGGTGGGGTTTCACCGTGTTGGCCAGGCTGGTCTCAAACTCCTGACCTCTGGTGATCTGCTCGCCATGGCCTCCCAAAGTGCTGGGATTACAGGTGTGAACCACCGCACTGGGCCAGCCTTGGACACCTTTTCCCATCTGACAATAAGTCTTCACAAGTGGCGTGTGTCAGTCCCTCTAATGGCTGTGCCCAACTTCCCAGCCTGATCCTCCTTGATGGCTCCTTTCTTGGATTTAACTCCACGGGTTTCAATTCCTGCAGAGCCATTGGCTGCCTGCCACTACTGCCACCTTTGTCTTAGAGGAGCCCACGTCCCAGTCACCAGGCCCTTGGGAGGACTCGGCCTTTCTGGGAAACTCCTGACTTGAAGGGTTGGGGCTCCCTGGGGATGGGTGTTCACTGTGGTTACTCATCCAGCCCCTTCCTGCATTTCCCCAAGAGCCCGCCGGGGCAGGCACGGAGGACCAGTCACACCCACAGGCCACCCTGGCCTCGCTCACCCTGGCCTTGCCACAGCGGATTGGATCAGAGGTAGGCATGTGACATGGTCCTGGTTTGGAGTTGGGGTTCAGAACCCCCCAGGCAGATCCCCAGGGTGCTGAGTTGGTGCATGCTCACAGAGGAGCAGAAACAGCCAGGGTGCAGAGAGCAGAGAGAGGGGAGGAGAGAGAGACAGCGACAGAGACTGAGAGGCAGGGAGAGACAGAGGCAGAGAGAAGACACGGGTGCCGGGGCTCCCCACGGCTCTCAGACCCAGTTCCAGTCCCTTACCAGGCCTGGCTGTGCTTCCCATCTTTAGGTTCTAGAAGATTCCCCTTTATGCTTCCAGTGAATTCCTTACTTTCCCTGACTTTAGTATGTATATGCTTCTCTTAATTGCAGTCCAGGGGTCTGCTCAGGTTCTCTCTTGCAGGGCCATGTCAGCTTCTCAACCATCCCTTGCTCCCTTGAAATCCCAGAGGACTGGGGGCTTTTGGGTGACAGCATGGTGTCACTGCAGAGGGCTGGGGTGGGACAAAACCTCGGTTTTGTGTCAATGTGATGGGTGGCGGTCTCACTATGGCCTCAGCCTCAGGCCCTTCTGACCACAGTTTGAGAACAGCCGCGCCCCAGAGGGCGCTCAGGGATTTGCAGGCCTGGGGAGACGGTGAACCCGCCAGGTCTCGCATCAGAGCCACAGCTCCCACCTCGCCTTGGGCTCAGTTTTTCACTTCCCGGGTGAAGCAGCCAACGCCCTGGCAGGAAGCTGATGGCAGCTGAAGAGGTTTTTGGCTTCGTGGGGCTTTTTTTTGAAATAGGGTCTTGCTCTGTTGCTTAGGCTGGAGTGCAGTGGTGTGATCACAGCTCGCTGCAGCCTTGACCTCCTGGAGGAGGTCAAGTGATCCTCCCGCCTCAGCCCCCCAAGTAGCAGGGACTATAGGTGCACACCACCACACCAGGCTAATTGCTTTATTTTTTGTGGGAGACTGAGGTCTCACTCTATTACCAGGCTGATCTTGAACTCCTAGATCAAGTGATCCTCCCTCCTCGGCCTCCCAAACTGCTGGGATTACAGGCACAAGCACCACACCCAGCAGCTGAAGAGGTTTTAATGAGGCTTTACTTAGAAAGGCACGGGCAGGCTCAGAGACCAACATGGATGGTCTCAGCTGCCAACCGTGGGAAGTGACATTCTTCTCTAGGCTGAGGGACATGGGAAAAGAGCAGAGGGCTGTCCCTTAGCAATAGCTGAAGGAAAGGGTTTTCCTGATGGGTCTTGTGTCTCTTGCAGAGAAATGAGGCACTGACAACCCGGATCCCAGCAGGGATAGAGCTGGGGGAATAAATGCCCCAACCCTTGTCCCCAGTGCCTGTCCCCATCTCCTCCCAGTGTTTACCACAGGCTGAACTGACAGCCAGAGGGCAAGAGGGCTGGATGACATCCATGAAGGCCCACAGACCAGGGCAGAAAAGAGAGTGGCTCTTGAGGGGTGATGGAGGGCACCAGCTTAGGAGGCTCACAGCCACCAATACCAAGGGGGTCTCCTTAGGGAGTAGTTCCCTGCTAGCCTCAGCCTCAGATTTCCTGCCACTCCAGCACCCTCCTTCCTTTCTGCACGCATAGAGCATTCTAAGATGGCAAGATGATAAAGCTGTTTGTGGGTGAGACAGCGATCAGCCCCTTGGTCTACTGTTGCATCATCTTCCTTTTCTCTTTGGGTAGCCTTACTGCTGCACTAGTCCAAACACCGCTGTGAACTCCTTCAGGCACATACCAACACATGCCTGGTATCGTCTGGGGTGAACTGAGGTCCTGACAAAAGATATATGTGAAGCCTCCGGAGCTATGACTGGGTGGGATTCAGCAGCTCCTCCATAAGTGGTCGATCCTATGGTTACTATTTATCCGTGAAGAGCAAGAACAAGAATCTATCATACTAAGAGCTCAGCATCCCAGGCCAGGGAAATACTGTTCTGCAAAGAAGCGAAAATCTTGCTGGATCATGAAGCATTAGATTGTGCTGTCCAGAGAGGTTCATGGCTTTACACCCAGCTTGGGAAGTGCAGGTCTTTAGGGTGGACTCTGAGAGGCCAGATTTGCACAACGACTCTCCAGCCTCAAAGGTATTAGGTTGGTGTGGCTGGGTGTGGTGGCTTAAGTCTATAATCTCAACACGTTGGGAGGCCAAGGTGGGTGGATCACCTGAGGTCAGGAGTTCGAGACCAGCCTGGCCAACATGGTGAAACCTCATCTTCTACTGAAAATACAAAAATTAGCTGGGTGTGGTGGCAAGTGCCTGTAATCCCAGCTACATGGGAGGCTGAGACAGAAGAATCGCTTGAACGCAGGAGGCAGAGATTGCGGTGAACCAAGATCGTGCCACTGCACTCCAGCCTGGGTGACAGAGTGAGATGCCGTCTAAAAAAAAATATATATATATACACACACACTCTCATATACGTATATATGTGTGTATATATGTATATATATGTATATATATTAGGTTGGTACAAAAGTAATGGCTGGTTTTGCAATTTTAATAGCAAAAACCGAAATTACTTTTGCTCCAATCTAATCAAATGACTTAAGGGACTGATGGCTGGGCCTGGCATGTACCTACTATGTGCCAAGCATTGTGCTAAGAGGTTGTCAGATGGGATCCCCCTGTGTCCTCATCACAGCACTTCGAAGGAGGTACCACTGTGATCCTATCTGACAGATGAGGGAACTGAAGCTCTGAGAGCTGGAGGGACCTGCCCACAGTCACCCGGCTGGTGAGTGCTACACTGAGTATCTCTCGGTTGTTTCCCAGAGATTGTCCACACCTCCTCACCCTGTCACCCTCTTGTCCCCACCTCCACTGCTAAACAGGCATGATGACAAGTTCTTGTTGAATCAAAGAATAAATAAATAGATGGCAGGGCGCGGTGGCTCATGCATGTAATCTCAGCACTTTGGGAGGCTGAGGAGGGCGGATCACCCGAGGTCAGGAGTTCAAAACCAGCCTGGCCAACATGGTGAAATCCCATCTCTACCAGAAAAAGAAAAATTAGCCAGGTGTGGTGGCAGGCACCTGTAACCCCAGCTACTCAGGAGGCTGAGGCAGGAGAATTGCTTGAACCCAGGGGATTGAGGCGGCAGTGAGCTGAGATCACGCCACTGCACTCTAGCCTGGGCGACAGAGTGAGATTCCATCTATATTAAAAAAACAAACAACAACAACAAAAAAACCTGAATAAATGAATGAAAGCAAGGATTACATTTCTAACCCTAAAAACATTTATTTCAGAGCTGCTTCTGAATTCTGGAAATCTAACAAACCAGTCATCCATATCCCCATTTTCCAGGTGGGGAAACCAAGCCTGAGGTCCCCAGAGGCTGGAGTCCCTCCAGATGACTGAGTTGGGGACTCAGAGTGCAGCTCTGGCCACTGCCACAGCAGTGACTTTTGAGCCACAGTGAGGAAGGAGCCTGCTTGCTGGGCAGTTCTTTTCTCTTTTTTTTCCTTCCTCTCCTCTGGTCCCCATCCCGAAGGTAAAAAGTTCACGCGGGCAGCCATCCGTCGCAGGCTGTCAGGTGGCCATGTAATCTCTCTGTGGTTTTATTACTTAAAAACGGCGCGGTGTCCGGGCTGGGGAATTTTCCAAGGTGTTTGAGGCTGCCACGGGCCCCATTTATATTGTGCCTGAGTTTCCTTCCCAGTCTCCTTGAGACAAGTGACCAGCAGGCCCCGCTGTGAAGGCCGTATCCGTCATTTGCCAACAGGAGCCGGGCCGTGAATTATCAGGGGATGGCTCGGCGGGGAGCTCGGGCCGGGGGGCGCGGGGTGACAGTAAACATGTCCCCGGAATGTGTCCCCCATCACTCACGGGCAGATAGCAGATCTAGGCACACACGTGGCCCCTATCTCTAAATCTTGGCCTGACCTGTGAGAGAGATGGAGGTGACTTTCAAGGGAGTCGGTCTACAGGGAACTTGGACAGAAGTTGATGGCAGGGCTGCGTTCGCCTGCCCAGCAGGGAAGCCTCCTGGTGCCGAGAGGCCAGCTGGAAAACGCTGACCTTCTGGTTAATGAATTTATTCATCCATTTAGACTTTTACTCAACAAAAATATATGATCAAGCCTCGGATATGAGAAGAGGATGTACATTTTGAGTTTCTTGGGAGATGCCAAATGAAAGTCTTTATTCTAGGGAGGAAAAGGGGTTCTGAAGTCAGGCTCCTGTTGTCCCCTCTCTGTGTTCCCTGGTCAGCTTGTCCCAGCTTAAGGCCTGTGGGTCCACTCTCTCGCTCTGTCTGGGGCTGAGAGACTCACTGAGGGTTTGTATCAAGGACACAGGGTAGCTGCCCTGGTCTAGGGGAAGTTTCTGCCCCCCAGATAGCTACCTGGGGTTAGCCTCGGCACTGAGGACTTATCCACCGAGGTCAACAAATCCTTACAATAAGCCCGTGCCATGCTCCATCTGTAAAATGACCACTCCGTTTTCCAGATGGGGAGAGGAGTGCGGCAGGTTAAGAAATCGCCTCAGATCACTCAGTACATCCATGCTAGAGCTCGGACTCGAACCCAGACCAGTCAGCCCGAAGCCCCACGGGAGGAGGGTTCTGCCTGCTGTCTGCAGTCTTGGTGGCTGTGAGAATCCGGAGAGCTGCTTGTTGACAAGTGTCCCGTCCTAAAGCTGCTGACATCTGAGCATGGTGTCTCCACCTGATTCAGCCCATGGAAAGCAGGGGAAGCTAGCACAGGCCAGAGACTGGAGACACAAAGGGGGTCTTAAAAATTAGGAAGAGGGGTGGGGTGCAGCAGCTCACACCTGCAGTCCCAGCTCTTTGGGAGGCTGAAGGATCACTTAAGCCCAGGAGTTCAAGACCAGCCTGGGCAGTATAGTGAGACCCCGTCTGTACGAAACAAAACAAATTAGCCAGGCATGGTGGCATGTGCCTGTGGCCCTAGCTAATCAGGAAGCTGAAGTGAGAGGACCATTTGGGCCTAGGAGGTTGAGGATGCAGTGAGCTGTCATTGCACCACTGCACTCCAGCCTGGGTGACAGAGCAAGACCCTGTATCTCAACAAATAAACAAACAAACAAACAAACACACAAAAAGGTCAGGAGCGGTGGCTCACCCCTGTAATCCCAGCACTCTGGGAGGCCAAGGCAGGAGGATCACTTGAGCCCAGGAGTTTGAGACCAGCCTGGCCAATGCGGTGAGACCTTGTCTCTACTAAATAATAATAATAATAATAATAATAATAATAATAATAATAATAATAAAACATAGGAAGAGGGGCAGAGAAAAGAGAAATAAGGTGTATAGGGCAGGGGGTGGGGGTCAGTGGCTGAGATGAGGCAGAGAGAAGGCAGAAAGGTGTGGCAAAGCTTCGGGAGACACGGGGAGGCTGAGCTTGAGATGGAGCAGGAGATAAGGGCCCTTACTGGTCTCATCCCCTGGCTTTGTGCTTTCAGACCCTTTCCTGCCTTCTCTGTTTTCTGTGTTTCTTTGCCTCTGGCTCCTTTGACTTCTGACCTTCCATGGCTCCCAACCTTGCCATTGCATAGCCTCAAACAAAGGACTTTACCTCCCTGGCTTCAGCCT
This sequence comes from Chlorocebus sabaeus, assembly GCF_047675955.1. Classification (NCBI taxonomy): domain Eukaryota; kingdom Metazoa; phylum Chordata; class Mammalia; order Primates; family Cercopithecidae; genus Chlorocebus; species Chlorocebus sabaeus. Next base: position 101,433,175 of record NC_132915.1, read on the forward strand.
CCTTGCCTGTCAAGTGGAGATAACAGTGCTGCTTTCCGTGAGGACTCTGCAAAGAAGGTGATCAACTGTCCTGGTTTATCTGGGATTGTTCTGATTTTAGCACGGACAGTCCCCGAAACTGGCAAATTCCTCAGTCCCCGACAAACAGGGCAGGCTGGTCTCTCTGGGAGCCAGTGGCTTGTGGTTCCCAGCCCCTGGCACGCAGCGGCTCTGAGTGGGGCCTCTCTGGTCTGGCTCCCTTCTTACTTATCTTTGGCCTTCTGGGTTCTGCTGCCCTCTCTTCTGTTGTTTCCATCTTGTCTGCTGTGAATCTTGCTCCAGGCTCCTCTGATTGTCCCTTGCCTCCTAACCTCTGTCTCCAACTCCTTCTCCCCATGTCTCTTGAGGATTCTCCCCTCCTCTCCACCTGTCTCTCTCTCTCTGCCCCATCTCAGCCCGCTCCCTACCCTGAACACCCTATTTCTCTTTTCTCTCTTCTGCTTCCTAATTATCAGGAACACTTTTCGTCCCCAGTCTCTGTCTTAGGGCCGAGTTTCCTCCCCTTAGCATGGGCTGGATTGAGGGATGGAGGGGGAATGGCCAATGGAGACACCCACGATCCCTTCACCAAGACCCCGAGATCCTGACCTGGGGGCCTGAGACTGGGTCAGGGTCCTACGGGCAGGTTCACGGCCAGCCAGAGAGACAGGACCAGGAGAGCCCAGCCTCAGCTCCCTGGGCCGGGGCAGCTCACCTGGCCAGGAAAGCGATTGGCACAACCTCCCCGGCAGCAGCCTTTAACGGCCTGCGTGTGTTCAGACAAGGACTGACTCTTTCAAAGATAATTTATTGGCTGATACCTCATTGCACATGGTAATAGCTTGTGCTTAAATAATAATAAGCTTGATTGCCGTGCAGTCGTTAAACTTTTTTCCCATTCAGTTTAACTGACCATTTTGTGTGTAGTTTGGAAGAAGGGGGGAGAGAGAGCCCTGTCATTATCCTGGGCCCAAAATGGGAGTTCATTTCTAATGAAGGTATAATTTTATTCCAATGATTTTACATTTAATTAACTAAAGCTACAAGTAATTTGAAATTCTATGGTGATGGGGCCTCACGTTGGGCATCACAGAGGGCAGAGTGGGGAAGCTGAGGGTAGGGGCACCCAGGGAGGAAAGGTGGGTGAACGGAAGGGGATCCAGGCCCCATGATGCGTTCCCAAGGCCCAGTACCTCTTCAATCTTCACCTTGACCCTTTGCGGTAGGAAGTACTATTGTTCCCATTTACAGACGGGGAAAGGAAGGCTCAGAGAAAGGAAGGAGTAGATCTTAGTTTTGTCCTGCCTTTTCTCCCCCTCCCCTCCCTGTTCTGGAAAGAGCACTCCCCACCTATCCCACTCCCTGCCTTCACCATCCTATGGGGCTGCCATGTTGTTCCATGGTCCTGGCCCTAGTATCATTGTGTTGGGCCAATGACTCCCTTCTCTGGGATTTTTGAACTTGGGTATGAGTTAGGCAGAGACCTTTTCATGCCTGAAGGATAAGATTTGCTTTTCTCTCTCACCTAATTTAACTTATGCTCAGTTCCGTCAGGGGCATAAATCAGAAGTGAACAGCTGGATGGAATTTTACATATGTTCACATGCATGTCACTGTCACTCAGATCGAGCACTGAGCAGGCGCCCTGTTTCCTCTTCCCAGGCAGTACCTCCCCAAATAACGGTGTGTGGTATCTATCACCATAGGTCAGGTTCGCTTTTTTTAGACTTTGTGTAAGAATCAAAGAGAACATGTTCTTTGCTGTCTGGCTTCCTTCATTCAACAACCTTACCTCCTTGCATTTACCTTATGCTTGCGAAGTTATCCAAATTGTTGGATATCATAGTTCCTTGTTCCTTTTCATTGCTATGCCGAATTCTAATGTACAAATCTGTCATAATTTACTTACTCCTTCTCTTGTCAAAAGGCATGTGTGTTGTCTCCAGTTTGGGTCTGTTATGAACGTTTGTTATGAATATTCCAGGGTCTATCTTTTGGTGGGTATAAATAATTTTTCCTCTTGGGTATATACGCCAGGAGTGAAATTTCTTGATTCTGTCTCTCTCTCTAGTAATGTTACCAAGTGGTTTTCCAAACTAGCTGTGATGATCTGTATTGCTCTCAGCAATTGAGGAGAGTTCTGGCTTCTTCATATTTTTGTAACACTTGGTATTACCAGGTCTTTTAATTGTAGCCATCTGAGTGTGGAGGGTATCTCACATTTGAATTTTCCTGATGATGAATGATGTTAACGATGTTGAAGAAATTTTCCAGGCTTCGTTGTCATTTGGAAAGCCTTTTTTTGTGAAGTGCCTCACAATGGTCTGAATGTTTATGAGATCCCCAAACATATGTTGAAATCTAAGCCTCCATTTGGCAGTATTAAGAAGAGGGGCCTTTGGGAGATGATTAGGTCATGAGGGTTCTGTTCTTATGAATGGGATTAGTGCCCTTATAAAAAAAGGCCAAAGGAGCTTGTTCACTCTTTCCACCATATGAGGACGCAGAAGGGAGGCACCAAATACGAAACAGAGCAAGCCCCCACCAGACGCTGGGTCTGCTGTCATCCTGAGCTTGGACTTTCCAGCCTCCAGAACGATGAGCAATACATTTCTGTTGTGTATAAGTTACCCAGTCTGAGCTATTTTGCTGTAACACCCCGAATGGACTAAGACATGCCTGCTCAAGTCTTTTGACAATTTTTTAAAAATTGAGTTGTCCAGTTTTTTCTTATTAATTTCTAGAAGTTTAAAAAATGTATTCTGAGGCTTGCTTTCTCTCCCTCTTAATGGTACCTTTGATGACTAGAAGCTCTTAATTTTAATGAAGTCTAAAGGAAAAGGTACAGGCTCAGGGAGCAGAGTGCAGTGATAATTAACAATGCCCACTGTGGGCACATGAGGGAGAATTATTGTCATGCATGCCACCAATCTGACATCCTTCAGCCTGGAGCTCTCTCATCAGCTCTCTTCCACCCAGTAGTGCCCTATTTTTTTTTAATAAGAGCTTTGTTGATGTATAATTCACATACCATGCAATTCACCCATGTAAAATTCAGTAGTTTTGAGTATATTCAAAGAGTTGGGTAATCAACATGACAATGCATTTTAGAACATTTTCGTAAGTCCCCAAACAGACCTCGTGCCCATTAACAGTCATTCCCCATTTCCCTCTAACCCCCTCAGCCCCTGATAACCATGAATCTACTCTCTGTCTCTGAATTGAATTGCCTATTGTGATTTTTTCATAAAAATGGAATCATGCAATATGTGGCCTTCTCTGTCTGGGTCCTTTCACTCAGCATAATGTTTGCAAGGTTCATCCATGTTGTAGTGTCTATCAGTACTTTGTTTCTTTTTATTGTCATATACTATTCAATTATATGGATATACCACATTTTGTTAATCACTCATCAGTTGACGGACATTTGCATTTTTCCACTTTTTTTTTTTTTTTTGAGACAGAGTCTCGCTCTTTTGCCCAGGCTGGAGTGCATTGGCGCTATCTTGGCTCACTGCAAGCTCCGCTTCCCGGGTTCACGCCATTCTCCTGCCTCAGCCTCCTGAGTAAATGGGACTACAGGCGCCCACCACCATGCCTGGCTAATTTTTTGTATTTTTAGTAGAGGTGGGGTTTCACCGTGTTAGCCAGGATGGTCTCGATCTCCTGACCTCGTGATCTGCCCGCCTTAGCCTCCCAAAGTCCTGGGATTACAGGTGTGAGCCACTGCACCCGGCCCCCACTTTTAACTATTATGAATAATACTGCTATGACTATTCATTGTCAAAGATCAACTGACTATAAATATGAGAGCTTATTTCTGGACTCTCGATTGTATTTCACAGATTGGTATGTCTACTTTTATGCCAGTACCATGCAGTGTTGGTTACTGTAGCTTTGTAATAAATTTTGAAAGCAGAAAGTGTGAGCCTTCCAACTTGGTTCTTTCCAAGATTGTTCTGGCTGTTCCTGCTGTCTTGAATTTCCGTATGAATTTTAGGATCAATTTGTCCATTTTAGCAAAATTTTTAAAAAGGCAGCTGGGATTTTTATAGAAGTTGCATTGAATATGTAGATCAATTTGGAGAGTATTGCCATCTTAACCATATTAAGTCTTCCAATCCATGACCATAGGCTATCTTTCCATTTAGGTCTTCTTTCATTTCTTTCAACAATGTTTTATAGTTTTTAGAGTATAAGTTTTTGTACTTCTTTTGTCAGATTTGTCCTAAGTATTTTATTCTTTTTGATACTATTGTAAATGGAATTGTTTTCATAATTTCAGTTTTGGCTTGTTTATTGGTACCGTATAGAAACACAATTGATTTTTGAATATTGATTTTGTGTCCTGAAATCTACCTTATTTATTAGCTCCAATGAGTTTTTTTGTGTGTGTCTGTATTTCTTAGGATTTTCTATACACAAGATCATTTCATCTGCAAATAGAGATAGTTTTACTTCTTCCTTTCCAGTCTAGAAGCATTTTATTTCCTTTTCTTGCTTAATTAATTGCCCCTGGCTAGGACTTCTAGTCCAACGTTGAATAGAAGTGGGAAGAGAAAAAAGAAACCCACACACACAAAAAAAGAAAAAAAGTGAAAAATAACAGGCCGTGGGAATAGCAGACATTCTTTTCTTGTTCCTGGTGTTAGAAGGAAAGTAGTCAGTCTTTCACCCTTAAGTATGATGTTAGTTGTGAGTTTTTATGGATGCCTTTATCAGGTTGAGGAAGTTACTTTCCATTCCTAGTTTAGTTTAGTGGTTTTTATCAAGAAGGGTGTTGAGTTTTGTCAGACACGTTTCTGTGTCTCTTGAGATGATCGTGTGATTTTTGTTCTTTATTCTATTGATATGGCATACTACATTAATTGGTTTTTGGGTGTTAAATCACCCCAGCATTACAGGGATAAATCTCCCTTGGTCATGGTATATAATCCTTTTTATATATTGCTGAATTCAGTTTTCTAGCATTTTGTTGAGTGTTTTTGCATCTATACTCACAAGAGTAATTAGTCTATAGTTTTCTTTCATTGTGATTTCATCTGGTTTTGGCGAAGTGCCTGTTTTTATGTGTTTTATAATGTGTTCCTGAAGTGTGTGCAAAAATTGAGTGCTTCCTCTCAGAGAGATAAAGCTATTACAAAATCCCTAATTCTGCCGTAACACTTTGACCCAATTCTCAACAACAAATTTCCAGGATTCCAAGTATTCTTTAATTCTGTCCTTTCCCTTCACAATCAGTCAGCGCATGGTTGACTGGCTTACATCCAGCGAACATCTAACTGAGGCTAAAGTGTTACACCTTTTGGCATGACCAATGGTTTCCATCTTTGCCCATTTGTTTCTTAGAGGAACAATCAATTTTGTTACTAACATTGGACCTTTCCTCGTTTTTCCATTTCCTCCTTGTCCTTATTAAACAATAAAGGAGATGTGCAATAAAGTATCAAAATCATTGCCTGACACTCAGGCACAAAGATGTCCATGTTGTCGGAAACAAGTTGTGGGCTCTCAGGCGGCACCCCAAGCACGATCCCAAGGGTTTGCTCATCAGCGGGGGCACTGAGGCCCCCACCTGGCTGCTGAAAGGCAGTTAGGGTGTCTGTGTGTGAGACACAAAGGTGCGGGTTCTATGAATTCTGCCTCTCCTCTGACGCTGCTCTCCAATGCTCCCTTTGTTTCTCATCACTCCCTTTCCCAAATAGATGTGACCTCACTTTCTTCTGAAACTGCCTTTCACTTTTTACACTTCTTATAGTCCCAAGGGTGTGATTATTTCTACTCTTGCTTCATCTTGCCTGCTCTAGACTGAGAAGTCCCCAAGGGCAGGAACTGAACTTTCCTCTGTTTTATGTCCCTTCAGTGTGGTCCAGCCCTCCAGCCTCCTGGACCTTCCATTTCCTATCACAGACAAAGAAAATGATTTGGGCCCACAGACTTGTCCTTGGGGATTCAGCAACCTCCCCTCCCCGGGACCTCTGGAATCAGTGCAGGGGACGGGGTCGGGGCTAGGTCTGGCCATGCCCTGCCAGATGGATTCTCTGTCTCCACCCATCTTATCAGCTGATGCCCCGGCTTCACCTCCACCCTGCTCTACCTACCCCATGGACACCCTGCTGTATGAAGCTCCATGGAAACAAGTCCACTGTGGGTTTCAGGCACTGCTTCAAGGTCTGGGGCTAGCAGAGTATGAACTACTGTGCAGTACACATAGAAACAACCTGAAGTTAGAGGACATTTCACCACCCTTAATCTCTATTCCCCAGAACGTTTCCTTCTTCTCAGAACTTTTCACATTCAGGACCTAGGTTGCCACCATTTTGCTTGAGCCCACCTCCCTCATAGAGTCCCCATCTCCCTGCCCCTAAGGAGTGGGAGAACACTCCAGAATTCCTGTTCTTTATGATTCAGACCTACTGTGGCCCTCCCTGCCAGACCACAGTAGGTCTCTGTTTATCTAACTGATAAAACCCCTCCACAAGCAAAGGTGCCATTTGTGTTAAAGACAATTTGGCAACCATTTCTATGTCTTTCTCTAGTAGCATCTTTATACTTTCTATTACATCTATTACATCTGTATTCTATGCAGGCCTCAAAGAGTGGTTTTCAAATAAAAATAGCTGTTGTTTCCTGATGTCTTACTGTTCTGGGTACTGTTATGAGGACTTGACCTGCAGTCTGTCATTTAATCTCTCACAACAGCCCTCGGCCCTGTGAGGTGGTGTATCAGTTAGCCTTGACTGTATAAGAAACCACCCCAGAACTTAGTGGCCTAAAACATAACCATTTATGGCCAGGTGCAGTGGCTCATGCCTGTAATCCCAGCACTTTGGGAGGCCGAGGTGGGCAATCACCAGGTCAGGAGGTCGAGGCCATCCTAGCTAACATGGTGAAACTCTGTCTCTGCTGAAAATACAAAAAATTAGCCAGGCGTGGTGGTGGAGACCTGTAGTCCCAGCTACTCGGGAGGCTGAGGCAGGAGAATGGCGTGAACCCGGGAGGCAGAGCTTGCAGTGAGTTGAGATCGCGCCACTGCACTCCAGCCTGGGTGACAGAGCAAGACTCTGTCTCAAGAAAAAAAAAAAAAAAAAAAATCCTAATGTAAATGACGAGTTAATGGGTGCAGCACACCAACATGGCACATGTATACATATGTAACAAACCTGCATGTGGTGCACATGTACCCTAGAACTTAAAGTATAATAATAATAATAATAATAATAATAATAATAATAAAAGCGCACACACAATCATTTATTTAGCTCATCTTTCTGTTCTGTGGGTTGACAATTTGGGCTGGGCTCATCTAGGTGGTTCTTCTGGTCTTGGCTGGGCTCATTTTTTTAATCTGTGGTCAGCTAGAGGGTCAGCTGGTGGTAGCCAACCATTTCCCCAATGGGAGAGGAGTTTTTTTTAACCCCCTTCTACTCACCCCATTGGTGAGGGAGAGAATCCCCACTAGAGTCATAGAATGGCTGAGAACACAACACCTGCCACGGGACAGATGAGAACGGCAGCTGCGTTTTTGTCACACAGACTAACAGACTGGGGGAGGAGGACACCATATGTTACACAGGGCCACCCAGAGCTGCGCTTGGGAACAGTGTGAACAACCAGGGGCTGTGAGAGACAGGTTTTGGGGTATGAAAAAGTTGGGGTGCCCTCATTCCCACAGGAGGGTGTGACTGGCTGTGTAGGGATCAGCAGGAGCTGTGCCTGCTCCATTTGATAGGGACGGTGGTTAGGCTGGACCTTATCCACAGGAGCCGAGAGGGGTAGGAAACTTGGGGTCAGGCTCTCCAGATTTCATCAGATGTTAGGGTGGCACATAGTGCTGAATTTTATTTTTAGGCCTGACACCACAGGGAGGCTGGCCCAGCAGCCAGGTGGCTGATTAAGAGGGTCAGAGGGCCAGGTTGCAGATGAGGACCCAGAACTAGGCTTTCTTGCATTCATTCAGCAAACATTTATTGAGGATCTAAAATGTGCTGCCCCAATCTAGGTTCTAAGCAGGAGGGTGCGGCAGCTAGATGATGAATGATAGACAATGAACAAGTGAATTTCATGGTCCCTTAGGTGTAGTAGGGATTCCTGTTCCATGATAGCTACCAACCTCTTTCCCCTGGGCCCCTTCCCCTCCTCTTCTTCTTCCTCCCATCTCCCTCCTCCTTCCCCTTCTTCCTGCTCCTCTTCTCTATCGCCCCCCCTCCTCCTGTCTCCTGAGGAGACTTCCCCTGCCTTCCAGGAAGTCCATCTCCTGGCTGCTCACTGAGGTTGCCCACTTAACCCCGCAAGGGTCACTCCTGCCCTGGGGGCTCCAGGCTCCCATGGTTGTAGGTGGGCCCCATGGTGATGGTGATGGAGTATCTTGTGATGATGCAGTATCCGTGGTGATGGAGGCAATCTGTGCCATGTGCCCCAGGGCTTCCCATGGGGCTTTCAAGGGCTTGGAAGAGCTCTGCCCCTCCCTCAAGGGCATTCTGAGGGCATGGGGTGAGGGGCAGAGCAGCAGCACCCCGATAGCTCACCTGATGCTGGAGTACAGCAGGCGGCCTGGGACACCTGCCTCATTCTGCACTTCATGCATGTGGAGTGTATACCTGAGCACACTGGTGCAGGGATCTCAGGCCTCTAAATCAGAGTGTGTGTCTGTGTTTGTGTGCACAAGTGTCTGTGACTATGACAGAATGCAAGTGTGCATCTGTGGCTGCATGGACACAGACCTGTTTGTCCACAGTCTTGTACGTAGATGTTTGCTCATGCACAAGTGTGTCAGCACCCGGGCATCAGAGGCACACATGTAACATCTGAGCTTTTCGGACACTCAAGGTCAGATTCTCCTGGTAACAGGGAGTGACTGAGATTGCTGCTTACACTGGAGAAAAGCCGGACCATGGAGGATGCTGGACCCCTTCTGTGTGTGTGTGTGTGCCTGTGTGCATGCGTGAGTGTGTGTGCGTGAGTGTGCATGCTTACACTTTTGTGGTGTAAAGCAGCTTTTGAAATTCTGTAGTCCTTGCCCTCTGCCCCACCCCCCACCTATGGCAGCATCAGCCAGCTAGTGTCTCCCAGCAAGATTTCTGCACTGAGGAAGTGGGCGGGATACCCCCTCATGCCCAATGCCCCTCCACACCCATGGGGGACTTCAACACCTCAGGGGTGACTCCCAGGCCAAGGGTCCTCTTCCTCCTCCCCTCCCACCAAGCCTGCTCTGGGGTGAAGCGTGGTGGGGGATGTGTGAATATTGTGGGGTACACAGGACCCATCCAGCAGGGTAGGGTGGCAGCTGGGGGCCCAAGAAAAGTTCAGAGGCTGTTGTCTGTAGAGCAGTGTCCAGACTGGCATCAGGGCGGGGGACCCCCCATTTCTTAGGTTTCCAGGGGGGTGAGTTGAACAGGAGGGAGGCGGTTGGTATAGAGCGGTGGTAGGCAAGGAGGATTATGCGGGAGAACATCAAACGCTGCCTTTGAGGGGTGCTGTGCACTGGGCCCTGTGCGGGGTGGGGCTGGGGTCTCCCGCCTTTTCCTCACAGTGGCCGACATTTCACCGACGAGGCAAGGAAGGTCCCTGAGGTTCACATGGCTGGCGAGTCAGGGAGCCACTTCCCAACCCAGACCTGGAACCGCCAGGCCACGGATCCAGGGACTTGACCACTCGCTTCCTGCTGAGGGGATGGGGCTTGACTCATGCTCAACGAGCATGAGTCTTGGGGCCTGGGAGGCCGGGGAGCGGGGATGGGCCCTTCTGAATGGGCAGAGGAGTGTTCAGTCTTAGAGGTGCAGAGTTGCAGAGGCACAGAGGGGAAGGCAGCTGCCCTGTCCTGGTGACCACAGCCAACCGGGGACGTCCTCACTGGGGCCAGTAGGACAGACCCAGGTGGACAGGCTTCCGAGCCTATTGGAGACACCCTCCAGGATTCCCAGAAGTGTCTGGGGTGTCCTTGGGGGTTGCTGAGATTCTGCATCATGCAGGCAGGCCTGGGAACCAGCAAGAAGCTTGCATTGTGGCTCTGTTAATTCCTGCTATTGTTGCCTTATGTATACACCCAAGCAGGGCGATCTGGGGCATTTGGGGTTCTTCACTAAAGCGGGACAGCCCTGCTCAAACCACAAAGTGGTGCTCATAGTCAGCGAAGGGGTTCTTTGGAGCTTGGCTCGGGCCCTGGCAGCTCTGGGTTCAAATCCCAGCTCTGCAGTCTCCACCTTGACCACCCGTCTGGGCCTCTGTTCCCACTTCTGTAAAATGGGGCTGGCTGTGTTACTCTATAGGGCTGTTTCAAGGACTCAGTTAGATAATAGGCTCAAAGCATTTATTAACATAGTGCTGGCCCAGCAAGGCCGGGCAAGCTGCAGGGCCTCTATCAGGAGAATCGACCTCCCCGACAGCAGCCTCCAGGGCAGGGGTGTCACCCTGTAATTATCTGTTGGGGCACAGACCACCCATGACATTTCCGGTGATTTTATGAATCCGGGAGACGAGTTCCTTAAGGAAGAAACTTGTCGCCCTCCTGTCCTGGGCCCAGGGAGGGACTGGTCGCCAGGGCCAGCTGCATGCTGTAGTGGCCACGAACAATGCTTTATGGGGCTTGTAAAAGCCGCTGACCCTGCTCCCTGGACTTAATGAGGTGAGCAGGGCCCTGGCAGTTTGCAATAACCTTCAGCTCCAGCTGAGCCCGGCTGAGCCCAGTGACCTGAGAGGGGACAGGGATGGGTCTCATCTCTGCTTGAGACTCTGGCAGGCTCAGCTGAGGAGTCTGGAGGAGGGAGGAAGGAGGCTGACTTCCTACATCCCAGAGTGCGGGGGGAGCTGGACGCCGGCCCCAGGACATCTGTGACCAGGGAGCAGAGTCAGACAGACCAGGGCCTACGGGGTTTTGGATGAGCTGCTTCCTACCTACCCCTAGCCTCGCTTTCCTCCCATGTCTGTGAGGCAGGGGTCGCGATCCACACCTGGTAGGCTGTCCCGAGGCTGGAGAGGGACAATGACCCTGAAGTGCCCAGTATGAGTGCCTTAGTGGAGTGGTGATGGGCTGGGACCCCCAGGGCAGAAACAGAACCTGGGCTCAGCTGTGGCAGCCTCTGCTCAATCACTCAGCCTAAGTTTGTTGTGGTTTTGGGCCTCTGCTTCCCAAGAGGGAGTGGTCCCAGGATCCCCGAGTGAGGGTACAAGGCAGGCTTGGAGGCCAGGCCTTCTTTCTCCCTTGAATTGGTCCCCAGAACCGGTGGCCTGGAAAGCCTGCTGTCTGCTGTTGATGCAGCTCGTTTCGTTTTCATGAAGCAGGGCTGTGTGTACTGCTTGGGTCGTAAAAGGTGGCGAGGGACATCAGGGGGCAGTTGCCCTCCCGGAAGGGTGGGGATGGTGGCTAGTAGCCCACCATGGTCCAGGTCCAGGCCCGGGACACATGTGGCCATTCTTAGACAATGGCCCCACTGCCTGTGTGGAGGTGTCCCCTGGGACAGGTGGGGCAGGGGCACACCCTCTGGGGACTATGTATCTTGGATTTGAGTCACCAGCAGGGGTCCTCTCTGCCAGGTTGGCTGGTCAGGGCCAGGTGCAGTCACCCACTCAGCCATGCTCGTCTGTCTGTCTGTCCGACCAGGGACCTGTTTCCTCCCTCAGCAAACATCCCTTCGGCGCTTCACTGGGGTCAGCGCTCTACAGTTCATGTTTTTTCCAATCCTTAGGACAACCTGATGCCCCTTTTCCACAGAGGAGGAAACTGACGTTCAGAGGAGCCAAGCCCCCACCCCAGCCTCACCATGAGTTCTGAAGCGGAACTCCAGCCCTTCAGGCCCCCAGCCTTCACCGCTCCTTTGTCCTAGGTGCCCCCCCGCCCCCTCCGCCAGGCTTGGGCTGGAACTAGAGAAGTAGGGAGGGTGGTGTTGGGGGCAGAATCACCGGGGACTCTGGAAGCCCCAAGCACCTGCCTTGTCTGTCCTTACAACTGGCAACTTGCCTCAGTTTCCCTGCCCAGCATCCAGGACTCCATGGGCGTCAGAGACCTAAGTCGAAAGTTGGTCTGCGGGGTGCCTGCTAGGGGCCTGCACCCTCTCCCCTCCCGTACATCTCAGCTCCCACCACCAGATCCAGCTCTGAACATCCATGTGTTGGCTCTTAATTTGTTCCCACTCTCCATCCCTCTCCTGTCCCCTCCCCTGCCTTCTGCGGACCCCTGGAGACCTGCACAGCGTGGCTGGCTGTACCCTCAGCATCCACAGAGAGGGTGTGGTGATGGAGGACAGGCGGGGCTCCAAGCTGCTGCCTCCTCCTGGTCACGTGTGATCCTGGGGGAACACCTTCGCCTGTCCTCAGTTTTCTCATCTGTAAAACAGGGCTCACAGAGGCACAGGAGTGTCCCCCATCGGGAAGGCCTGGGGTTGGGGACAAACACATGACAGACCTCTCCCTCTGACTCCTTCTCCCTGTGGTGTCAGCCATAGGTTCCCCTTAGCTTCCTCTCAGTCTTTTTAATCAAAGTCTCAACAGTCATCAGACCAATGTGCTGCTGTAACAGATCCCATTTTGGCCAGGAGTGGTGGCTCAAGCCTGTAATTCCAGCACTTTGGGAGGCCAAGGCAAGAGGATCGCTTGAGTCTGGGAGTTTGAGACCAACCTGGGCAACAGAGTGAGACCCCCCGTCTCTATAAGACAATTTTAAAAAATTAGCCAGGTATGGTGGTACACACCTGTGGTCCCAGCTGCTTGGGAGGCTGAGGTGAGTGGATTGCCTGAGCCTGGGAGATAGAGGCTGCAGTGAGCTGTGATTGCACCATTGCACTCAGCCTGGGCAACAGAATGAGGCCCTGTTTAAAAACAAACAAATAAGAAAACCCCTTTGGGGGAAGGTGGATGGGGGCTGACCTTCTGCTCCTTCTGCTGCTCCCAGATTTGCCTCTGGGGCACGGTCCCTCATCTGCACAGGGTGTGTAGGAGGATCTGGGGAGAAACCACAGAAAAGCCACCAGCTCCCAGCCCAGGGGAGTTCCCCTCCTGTGACCCTGGCCCAGGCTCCGGCTCCCAGATGGCTCCCAGTGGGGGTGGCACCTGCCGTTCTTGAGGCAGGGGTGTCTCCCAGTCCCATTTTACACCAGAGCTTGGTTGCCAGGCACTGTTGAGCAGCCACATTTGGCCTCCAGTGGGGTCTACGTAGGCATCTGGGTGGTCCTGGGCCTCCATCTGAGGGGGTCCTTTTCCTGGGGGGCAGGATCCAGGGGGATGTCTGTGTGTGCATTTGAGGGCACAGCAATGGGGGCAGCTGCTCTCAGGCCCGTCTCCACGTGGCTTGAACTTATCCTGCCCTTTCCTGGGCAGGGCCCCCGTGCCCCAGGCAGTCACCCCCACCCATCTAATTTCCCTTGGATGGGACGTGGACCACCTGGGACATATCTCACAGGGCTGAACACCTACCATGGGGCAGCAGAACACAGGGTTTGAGCCCTGTGCCAGGGCTTGTGTTTCCCAGCTGTGTGACCTCGCACGAGTTGTTTAACTCCTCAGTGCCTCAGTTTCCTCCTCTATAAAATGGAGATAGTAATAGTAATAGTGGGGCTTAGTATGGATTAGATTTGCTAACCCTTATTAACACAGGCAAAGGACTTGGGACAGTGCCTGGCGCCACTCTTCGCTATGAGCCTCTTACACAGCTGGGATTTGCTTCTCACTGATGAGGCCCCTATTGTCCCCACCTAACGGATGAGGAGACGGAGCGCTCTGCCTGGTTCTAGAGATTTCTGTTCGCTGACTCAATCCTGGCTTCCTAGCCAGAGATTAAATGGTTCCTTGAGAGAAGGTGTCTCTTACCCGGTGGGAGGCACCCCAGGCAGGGCTGGGGCAGGTTGAGGGTCCGTTCTGGCTGTCCCTTGAGGACCAGGTGAGCCCTGGCCTCACTAGAGAACTGGCTGAACCAGAACTCCAATTAAAGGTAATTCCCTTTTTTCCTACCTTGAAATTCCTATTGATTTCCTCCCTAAATAGAAATTCCCATTGATTCCTTGTCTGTTCAGATTAGTGTCCTCGGCTGCAGCCTTCGGTGCATAATATCTTCCCCCTTCTTCTCAGGCCCCAATAACTCTTCCCAAGGTGACCCTGCCACCACCTGCTTGGCTGGGGTGGGAGACAGTGGGCTGGGAGGAGGGCCTGGGTGGGTCCTGGACTCCCTCTGCCTGCCCATCACCCCACTTTTGCCCCAGGTGGAGATGAGGCTGGGAAATTAAGATAAAGATGTCACTGTACTTGGACTCGGGTCCACCTCATTGGTCCTGCCTCTGCCTCTGCCTAAGAACCATTAGCCCATTGCTCAGGTGGGGAGTTGAGGCCCACAGAGCCATCATTGGCAGGAAACAGCCTTCATGTGTGAGCAGAGGCAAGGTCCAGCCGGGCAGTCCCTGGAGGAGGGCCCCCACCTACCCAGGCTCCCCTGAATCACAAAAGCTGATTGGTAACTTTTCAGGAATTTTGTGAGCTGGTTGATGTCATGTTAGTAGCTTAAAATCAGTCATGGTGGGATTATTCACACTGCGTGAATTGGCGAATGCTCCACATCATGGCCTCTCTCCTCTCTTCATTTCAGTGTTAAAGAAAGCTAGTTGTTAAGCATTTACTAGCACACCACTAGCTCAGATTTGCCTCTTCTATTCTGTCTCCCACCTCTCATTCCAGGAGTCCTGGATGGCTTCAGTTTTCTGCACACAGCAGCCTTTCTCACACCTCCCTGCCTTTGCCCATGCTGTTCCCTCTGCCTGGGGTGTCCTCAGCCTCTTTTCTTTCTGGTGAAACCCTCCAGGACCCATCTTAATTTCCTTCCCCTTCTCTTCCCTCCTCATCCCCTGGGCAGGGCATGGAAGTTCAACAATCCACAAGGCAGACCTGTCTAGGCCCCTATCCTTAGAGAGCTTACAGCCAGGGGACGTGCCTAGAGCCGGCCGCGTCAACTCCAGCAGATGGGTGAGCGGTGGCAAGTCACCGGACTCCTGGAGACTTCAGTTACTTTTCCGGACAATGGGTCTGGAAAATGCCTGGAAAACCTGCCCTTGGGGAGCAGGACCAAGCCCAGTGTTTGGCTGGGACCAGCTTGCTGAATGCCCTTGACATCCCCATGAGGAGGCACTCATACTGTTCTCATTTTGCCTCTGAAGCAGATGAGGCACAGAGAGGCAAAGGAACATACCCAAGGTCACACAGCTTCTCAGTGGAAGAGCTGGGATTTGAGCCTGCCCCTGTACCCACCATGCCCCTTGGCAGTGATGGCAGTGACGAAGCCCTCTCTGGGCTCAGGCAGACATCTCGATTCTCCCTGGGCTTTCATGGCCAGTCTGGATTAGAACTGCCCAGGTCCCAGGCTGCCTCTCCCCTAGGCTGTGGTCTCCTCCAGGTGGAGATCTGGGTCTGACTCTCCTGCGTCCCCAGTGTGCAGCCCGGGGCCAGGCACTGAGGTGGCAGGAGGAAGAATGAATTTGAGAGGTGAGGTCTGATAGAGCAGCAGGCACACAGGCCTCCCCGACCACACAGGGTCAGCGGTGGAGGAAGGACAGAGGAAATGTCAGTCGGCTCCATGCCCAGCCCACCTCTTAATCTAGACAGGCGGACTCTGCCCATGCAACAGCTGCCACTTATCTCAGTTTCCCTGCCTGGCCTCATTCCACTGGGGTTAGAACCTGGAACTGACTCTGGCTTAGATTGGATGGGGGTAAAAGGAAAGAAAAAAAGAGAATGGAAATAAAGACATTTTTGAGTGCCTACTATGTTTGATGTTTGACTACTGTTATTGTGATGAACATCCCACAGTGTAAGGGCTCCTGAACCCACAAAGTCAACCTGGACCTTCAGACCTGGGAACTGACATGCGCAAGACCATAGGAAAGTCATTTCCTGGGCTGGGGTGTGGCATCATGCAACGCTGGAGGCCATAGCTCTGGGGTCAAAACCCACTCTGCTGCTTCCTAGATACCCACTGTGTGACTTGGGTAAGTGACTGCACTTCTCTGAGCCCATGTTCTCATCTGTAAAAACAGGCATGATCCTAGCGAATGCCTCTCCGGGCTGTGGCAAGAATCCAGTGAGATTCCGTTTGTACACAAACCTCCCAGCACGGCCACCTTGCATGCAGAAAGAGCTCAGTACAGAATAGCCGTTGTTTTCCCCTCTTTTCCTAGTGCTCCCCAGATCCTGACCTGCTCCCACTAACCACCAAGTCCTGGCTACCAGTGGACTGACCTCCTGGACGCCTGGAACCTCAGGACTTACCCCTTGACTGGGCCAACCTTGGACTCAAATTCTCTCCACCTTGGGCTGCCCTCTGCCTAGAACCACTGTGACCCTGGAAGTTCTGAACTGGACTCTTTGAGAATTGTCCCCTGTCCCTCCCACTGTGACCCTGGAAGTTCCGAACTGGACTCTTTGAGAATTGTCCCCTGTCCCTCCCACGGTGACCCTGGAAGTTCCGAACTGGACTCTTTGAGAATTGTCCCCTGTCCCTCCCACTGTGACCCTGGAAGTTCCGAACTGGACTCTTTGAGAATTGTCCCCTGTCCCTCCCACTGTGACCCTGGAAGTTCTGAACTGGACTCTCTGAGAATTGTCCCCTGTCCCTCCCATTGTTTCAGGGATAGCTCAGGATTCCAGGACCTCTGCCCCTGTGGGACTTTGGAACAATTGCTAAGCCTCAGTTTCCTCATCCGTTAAATGGGAATGATAGTACCTACCTGGCTCACACCCCAGGCCTGCGGAAGGTAGGCGAGGGTGGGGCAGGATGCTCAGCAGAGGGATTGCCACAGCAACGGGGGACCCCAGGAGTGGGTCCTTGGGGCAGGGTGTCTTCATAACTCTATTAATAGAGAGCTAACATTTTGGAGCCCTGGGGATTTCCCACCGCTGGGCTTATTGTATCCTCTAGCAACCCCATGAGATCCACAGACAGCATCACTAAAGTTGGGGGCGGGGGGCTCGGAGACTGGGCAGGCTCCCCCTTCTCACACTGCTACGCTAAACCTCCCCCAAAGCTGTTGCCTCTGTCTTCCCTGGAAACCTCTATCCCAATTCTCTATCTGGCGTGCAGACATTTTTGCGACATGTAAAACCTGATTATTTCCTGATTAGTCACTCACCACAGTTAATTCACTCTTCCCATTGATTCCAGCTCCTTCTGAAGGGCCCTCTCCCCTCCCTCGAAAGCAGCCACCTGGTGCCGACGGAGGTGGACACAGGCCCCTCTGGAGGTGCCTGCGGGAATCTGGCGGTGCTGGGCGCTGAGGGTGAGTTTGTGTGAGATTCAGTCAAATGTCCAGTTGTAGCAGGGTGGGTCGTGTGGGTGGTAAAGTCAATGGCACAGCGGGGCCTGGCACGTGGGGCATCATCGTTTGACTTGTTCTTGGCGTGTAGTTGACCCATCTGGCAAAGCCTAAGGAAAAGCCCCCAAGGAGCCTATTCTTTAACAAATAGTGATTGGGCATGGGTGCCAGGCCTTGCTCAGTGCACTATTTGTTAAAATAGGGGAGGATCACTTGAAGCCAGGAGTTCGAGACCAGCCTAGGCAACATAGTGAGACCCTGTCTCTACAAACAAAACAAAACAAAACAAAGCAAAACAATCCACAAAAAACCAGGGGCATGGTGGTGTGCACCTGGAATCCCAGCAGTGGGGAAGATTGAGGCAGGAGAATTGTTTGAGCCCAGGAAGTCAAGGCTGCAGTGAGCTATGATTGCGCCACTGTACTTCAGCCTGGGCAACAGAGCAAGACTCTGACTCAAAAACAAACAAAACCAGAAAAGGCTGAAGATCCGTACCTAGGTCTGTATGCAGAGGTAATGTTCGTTTGCTCACCTGTGGAGCACCTACTGTGTGCCAGGCGCTGCTCTTATTGAAGGGTTAATGCAGT
Source organism: Chlorocebus sabaeus (assembly GCF_047675955.1). NCBI lineage: Eukaryota > Metazoa > Chordata > Mammalia > Primates > Cercopithecidae > Chlorocebus > Chlorocebus sabaeus. The sequence goes on from NC_132915.1 coordinate 101,451,065, forward strand.
AGACCAAACAGATCTTTGTGCTCTTGGGTTTCCCTCCCTCCTGGTGGGGGAGATAGACACACGCCTCAGCAAGGTCCATTCCAGCTGTGACAAATGCAGCGAAGACAATTGTCTAAGGTCATGCGTGAGTGACTGGGCAGTCAGGGATGACTTCCTTGAGGAGGTGTCCTTTGAGCTGAGGGCTCACCCGTCCCTGTGGAGGGTTTCGGGCAAGCATTCTAGGAGGAAGAAACAGCTAGTGCAAAGGCCCTGAGGCAGAAAGGAGCCTGGCTGAGTTAAAAGAACAGAAAGGCCAGTGGCTGCATAGTGGGAGCCCTGTTCACGGGAACAAAGCAGGAGTGCAGGCGCTAAGGTTTGCATTCTGGAGTCAGGCCTTAAGGGGCTTCTACAGGTCTTGGAAGAGGCCCAGGGTCCTGCAAGGCCCCATCGGCCCTCTGATGAGTTGCCTTGTTAGCTTCCTAAACCTCTTGTCTGCCTTCTCCTCCTTTTTCTCTTGCTGATGTCCAGGCCAAGATTCAATCTGGAGTCATAGACCTCAGCCAGCTTGGAGAATCCAGACCTCTCTCCCTCAGCCAGGGCCACCCCCTCCCAGCACATAACACCATCGCTCTACTAGGCTGAAAATGAGGCTTTTGGAGCAAAGAGCCTGTGTTTACAGAATAGCAGCAAGGTATCTGCCTGCAAACAAAGTGGCTTGTTACACTCAGGCCCCAATAAAAAATCTTCTAAGTGCCTAATTAACAGTTGAGGTAGATATAAAAACATAATGAGAAAAACAATCTGTTTGAAAAAAAAAAAAAGGGAAAAAAGAAAAAAAAGTGGGGGGGAAATTGGCAGGGCCTGGCCGGCTGTTAAACTGGGCGCGTGTCCGTCTGTGCAGGCTCAAGTGGCCGGGAGGGTCAGCCGAATGGCCTCCTCACGGGCCGATATTGCACCTCTGCACGTCTGAGCAATTTTAAACTTGGCAGGAAGAGAGCTGCGCGGAAATTTGCGTAAGCCTTGATAAATATTTTATGCAAATTAAAAT